>NW_020448908.1:1213968-1218722 GCF_003343035.1 Apteryx rowi | reverse complement strand
GGCCTGCCACCAGGGTGGTCTGCACCCCATGGGGCCTGGGGACACCAGGCAGCAAGGAGATCTGGGCACCCTGGGGGCACCGTGGCACCTGGGGACACCCTGGAGGGGTCTGGGGACATGGGGCACCGAGGGGCTCCGCACGCTCCCTTATCGCATCCCGGCAGAGCCCTGATATCCCGGGGGACGGGGGCGATGGCCCCTCGGGGCTCGCCGGAGCAGCCCGCCCTGCCCCTCCCGCAGCCGGCGGGACCGTGGGCAGGATGCGGCCCCGGCGCTGCCAAACCGGCCGGGCTGGCTGGGGCGCGCGGCGGCGTGGGTGCTGCGGCACCGCCTCGGCATCGCCGGGCCACCAGCGCCGGGGCCCTGCCGCTGCCTCTCGTAGCCCCTTCCGCCCCCCGGCGTGCCGCCGCCACTGCCACCGGCCCTCGAGGACGCCGGGACGGTCCCGGAGAGCCGCGCGGTGGACGCCCGCCACCATCCCCTCCGGCACACACATCCCAGAGAGGCTTTTTTTTAAAAGCCCGGCAGGCCGCGTGCAAGGAGCGGCTCCGATTACGGGCGATGAGCTCCGGCTGCTCCGGCTGCTCCAGCGCCTTGCTCTGGGGAGCCACGCTCCCGCGGGACTCCCGAATGCGCCGGCACGCTGCAGGGCGCGGGAGAGCCCGGCTTTGGCTGCCCCCGCGCCTCTGTTTCCCGCGGCGGGAAGGGGGATCCCCGCGGGACGAGGGATGCTCGGCAAGGCTGGCGGCTCCTCGAGGGTTGGCTCAGCCCCGCGCGCCGTGACGGATGCGGCTGCCGCCGGGGAGCCTCTCCGGCTCCGTCACGGACGGCAGCGACGGCCCGCGGAAACGCAGCGGTAATTAGCCGTGTCGGAAAGGGCCTCGACGGAGAGAAACGGGCGGCGTTTGGGGCCGAGGAAAGGCTCGCGGGGGATGTTGCCGACGCAGAAAATCGCCCCCGAAAGCGGTGGCACCGCGGGCAGAGCCGGCCGGGCCGGGGACGCTGCCCTGCCCCGCCGGGACCGTGGTGCCACGGTGAGTCACGGCCCTGCCGAGCCGCCGGGGAAGGGACCGGCCACGGTGAGGGAGGACAAAGTCCGCACCGGGGGGGGGACGAGGAAAGCCTCCCCCCCGTGGTGTGCGCTGGTGGACGGATGGGACTGTCCCGTCCCCGGGCTCCAGGGGGTTGTCAGGAGCCTGGATGCCATCCGTGGGGTTGGCCATGCTGGATGTCAGCAGCGGGCGCTGGCTGCGTCCCAGGGCCCTTGGCTCCGGTGTGCCGCGGCGCCGGGCTGGGCCGGGCTGGCTGCTCCTGTGCAAACAGGATTTGGGCGGATAAGGGCGCTATCGGCACTGGTGGCACCTGCCCTGCCCTGCGAGCCGCACGTGGAGCCCTCCTCGCAGGGACGGCGGGTGTCCCGACGGGTCCCGGGGCGCCTGTCCCTGCCGGGCTCCCATCGGATATTGGTACCCCTGGATCAGCTCCCCCGGAGCTGTCTCTTCCCCAGGCTGCACCATTCCAGCTCGCTCGGCCTCTCCTCCTACGGGAGATGCTCCAGCCCCTTTGTCGGCTCCGTGGCCCTTCGCCGGAGGCGCTCCAGCAGCTCCACATCTGCCTTGTCCTGGGAGCCGGCCCCGGAGCCAGCGCTCCTGGAGGGACAGGATGCGCCTGCCTGCTTTGCCGCCAGGGCCCATCGCTGGCCCCTGGGCACCGTGTCCTCCAGGAGCCCGGGGCTGCTCTGCCACGTGCGGCCCCTGGCCTGTCCCGGTGCCTGGGGTCGCTCCTCACCAGGGGCAGGACTTGGCCCTTCCCTTGGTGAGCTTCATGGGGTTCCTCTCTGCCCGTTTCTCCAGGATCAGCTAGCGTGTCTCCACCGGACTCGGCCATGGTGGCGTCTCCATCCAGCTCAGCTGGCTCAGCAACAGCTACAGCATCTCCGTCCGGCTTGGCCATGGTGTCATCTCCATCCAGCACAGCCATGGTGCCTCCGTCCGGCTCGGCCACGGCATCGTCTCCACCTGGCTCAGCCACAGCGCCTCCATCCGGCTCAACCACGGCATCATCTCCATCTGGCCCGACCACGGCATCGTCTCCACCCGGCTCATCCAYGGTGCCTCCATCCGGCTCAACCACAGCATCGTCTCCACCCGGCTCATCCACGGTGCCTCCATCCAACTCAACCACAGCATCGTCTCCACCCGGCTCATCCACGGTGCCTCCATCCGGCTCGGCCGTGGCACCTGCCCCATCTTCGCCTGGGCACCCTGAGTCCGCTCCTGCGCCGAGCTCTCCCCCGCCAGCCGTGAGCCGCAGCCCCGAGGACACCTCGGCCGACCCAGCCGGCAGCTCGGGTGAGAGCGGGGCCGGGACCCACGCGGGGTGGGGAGCCGTGTGGGCGGACGGAGGCTGCAGCCACCCGCCGGCTGCCGCTGGGTGCTACGGGGCGCCGTGGAGCACTGCCGGGCTCTGTCACCCACCCGGGCAGGGGGTGTCGCAGGGGGCGCAGGTCTCCAGGGTCTGCCCCTCGGGCTGCCCCCRGCACCGGCACCGCGATGGCAGGGGTTAATCGCTCACCCTTCCTTTCCCAGCCCCGGCGTTGCACCCGGCAGCGGGGACCATGGCCACCGAAGGTAGGAGGTGGCCCGGGGCTGGTGCACCCGTGGGTGGGGAGCGATGCAGGGAGCCCGGCTGCACCGGGCTGCGCCGTGCACGCTGCGTGGCCCCGACCGCGGGCAAGGCGGTGCCGGGACCGTGCCGCGGCGGTGACGGCCACCGTGCCACCTTGCCCCCCGCAGTGCAGCCCCCCACCAAGACGAACCCCGGCCTCATCGTTGTCGTCTGCCTCTTCGTGGCGGTGCTGGCGGCGGGAGCGGCGGTGCTGCTGGTGCGGCTGTGCCGGCGCGGGCGGCCCCGGTTCAGGCGCCTGGACGAGGTGCCCCTGGTGCGTCATGCGCCCGCGCGGGGCCGGCGGCCGCCCCCGGGGCGGCGGGGACCTGCCTCCCGCGTGCTCACGGCCGCCTCTCTCTCTGCTCCACAGGGCAAGGTGACGGAAGGGTCCCCCTTCGCTCGCTACCCGCCCAGGTGACCCGGCGGCTCCCGGGAGCCCGGCCCCGGCGCGGCCGCGCTGGACGGGGCCGTCCCCRCGGTGCCGTGGGGCTGCCCGCGCCRCTGAATAAAGCAGCTGCCAGTTTGGCCGATTCTCCCCGTTTCCCGAACMGCCTGCAGCCCGCGTCCCTCCCTGCCGGCTGCGTCACCCGTGGGCGCTGCTCTCGTGGGGTGTCCCCACCGCTGGGAGCCCTGGGCATGGGCAGGGGACCCCCGGCGCCTCCTGGTGCCCTCCCCGCTGGGGCTGCGCCCCCCTCCAGACCCTCCGTGTCCCCTGCTCCCCCCTGCCCGGGGACAAAGCCACCGGCCCCAGGGGCTGCTGCGGGAGCTGCAGGGGGTCCCGGGCCCTTTGGGGGTCCCCTGCCGCTGGGCTGCACCAGGCCAGGGGCGAGCGCGGGAGCAGGGCCGAGGCGGCGACCCGGCCGCGGTGCCGTGCGGTGCCGCGCGGCCTCCCCCGGCGGGGGGTGGGATGGGAGGGAGCGAGCGGCCAGGCACGCACGCAGCCTTCCTTCTGCTCCGCTGCACTCCGGCTGCAGGGCGCCGCGGAGCGGGCGGCCGGTAAGGGGCTTCCCCGGGGGGGCTGCGGGCGAGGGCGAGGGGAGGCTGGGGGGCGGCGAGCTGGGACCCCGTCCTGCAATGGGGCTGAGCCCCCCTCGCCGGCCTGCACGGCCCTGGGCTGATGCTACTTCTCATCCCAGCTCCGGGAGGACCGAGGGGCTCAGCTCTGGGAAATCAGGGTTTTTCCAGGCAGGAAAAGCCCGGAAAGGCATTCCTGAGCGGCCGCAGGGGCCTGCCTGAGCCCGGGGGGCTGCGGGGCTGCAGGCTAATGAGTAACGGGTGCCTGAGGTCCATCATTAACATGGTGCCGGCAGCTCCTGCAAGGTGCCGGGGGGATCGTGGCCTGGCGGATGCTCTGGGCTGGGGGAGCGGGTCTGAGTGCGGCCCAGCCCTGGCAGATGGGCCCCAAGCCCATCCCCATGGCCTCAGGCCCAGGCGCCCTTCAGCCGGCCAGCGYGGGGCTTCACTGGCCCCAGGTGGCAGCTCGCCGGGCGTGAACCCCGAGGAGCCGGGGCTAACGCCGGCACGGCGGCGGCAGCAGCCCCAGCGCCCCTAAATCAGCGCCGAGAGAAAAACGCGTAAAGAGCCCCTGCACGGATGCCGTCGCGGCCGCCGGGCCCGCAACAGGCCCGGGGAGCGAGGGAGACCGCGGAGCCCGACCACCCACACCAGCCCCAGACGGGGCGTCCCGGGGGGCGGCCGGGGGGGTCCCGCCGAGCCCGGGACCGGGGCGGGGGGCTGCAGCCCCCGGGTGGCTGCGTGCCCGGTGCCCGTCGGGGCTGAGCACCGCGTCCCGCAGGCGCGGCCGGAGGCAGCACGATGCGACGGAGCCGGACGGCGCTGCCCTTCCTGAGCACGGAGGTGAGGGCAGCCCCGGCGACGGCTCCCCCCGTGCCCCGGCCGCGCGTGGGGCGCCCCGGCGGGGGGGGGGCGCGGAGTCCCCGGTGTGGGTGTCCCAGCGCCGTGCCCGCGGGCAGCAATAACCGCGATTACGGCACTCAGCGGGAGTTAATTATCCCCCTAATGGGCGGTTAATTATTATTAGCCCCTGCGTAAGTGCGCGACGGTTCTGTTTTTTTTTCCACCCGGGG
>NW_020448908.1:1209652-1211830 GCF_003343035.1 Apteryx rowi | reverse complement strand
TGGGGGGTGCAGTGGGGTGCGTGGTGCCGTGGGGCAGTGGGCTGGGGGGGGTGATGCTGGCAGTGGCGGGGGGGGTGTGGTGCAGTGCGCACGTTCCCCCTCCTTTGCCCCAGCCCCTCCTCTCCCCCCCACCCCGGGACAAAGCGATGCCCCAAGGCCTGGACCGCAGTGAGCAGCTGCTGGTGCCCCCGGGGTCGAGCCCAGTCCCCGGCAGCCCCCAGGGCCGGTGCCACGGTGGCCGGGGGCCCCAAGCCCTCTGCGGGGCACTGGCATTGCTGGGGGGGCCGCGGCGCTGGGGAGGGGCTGTGAGGTCCCGCACGGCTGCAGGGCAGCTCTCCCTCCCGATGTCACCGCGCGCTGCCCGTGGCAGAGCCATGGCCCCGTGCAGGGCCCTGGACACGCTCACCGGCCTGGCACCGGCCGCCCCGGCCTCGCCACCGCAGCAGGAGGCAAAGCGATTTCGGGCAGATTTTTAGGATGTGGGAAAGAGGGCAGGGCGGAGGGGCAGCCCCGGCTGGGCTCGGCCCGCTGCTTTGCTCTTGGGTACGTTGGGAGAGGGCCGAGAGCCCCCCCGCCGGCGAGGCCTGGGCCGCCCGGGGCAGCGCGATTAGCGCCGGCGGTAACGAGCCCCCGGCGGCAGCCAGCGAGGGAGGCAGCTTCGCGGGGCAGCGGCCGCCCCGGAGAGCACCCATAAATAACCGCCTCCCCCGGCCGCTCCGCAAGGAACAGCCGCCGCCGCCGCCGCGCTCAAATTAAACCAGTCTGTCACTGTCCCCGCCGCCTCCGGTCCCGCACGTCCCTCCTGCTCCCCGGTGGCCCCCGCCAGTCCCTTTTCCTGGCCCCCGGGCACCTGCGGCCAGGCCAGGGCTTGTCCCCATCCCCATCACCCCATCCCTGTCCCCATCACCCCATCCCTGTCTCTATATCACATTGTCCCCATCTCCCTATCCCTTTCCCCATCGCCCCATCCCCATCTGACTATCCCTGTCTCCATCATTCCATCCCCACCACCATGTTCCCATCCCCGTCACCCTGTCCCCAGGTGACTTGGTCCCTCCCAATGTGGCTCAACTCCGTTTGCTCTGGGCTCCAGCCCTTGCGATGCCCCAAGTTCAGGCACAGCGGGGACCTTGGGGTCCGGCCACACCGGGAGGGGACGGCAGGGGCACCCAGGAGTCCTGCGGCACCGTGGGAGGATCCGATGGGGCCTGGGGCCCCCCCGGCTGCTGCCTCGGCCCCGCTCTGCTGGGCCCCACCAGCCTCGCCGCCCGCAGCGGGGTTATTTTTAGGCTGCTCATTCCTCCCTCCCCGGGAACGTCCCGGCCCAGCTCGGCTCRGCTCGCAGGGGCGGCACGGCCGAGGCTCCTGCACCCCGCCTGGCCCCGGCTCCTGTGTCACCCCCCCTGCCGCCACACGTGTCCCTGCCGGGGGCGGCCGCAGCCRGGCAGGGGACAGGGACAGGCTGTCCTGCGGTCCCAGGGCGTCCTGGCTGCCACGCAGCCCGGCGGCGAMGGCTTTGCCTTCTGCCCCCGTGTCCCCAAGGTCCTCAAGCCTCCCTGCTCTGTGACCCGATGTCCCCATCGGCCCCAGCCGCGCTGTCCCTCGCCGGGCGTTGCATGGATCCGGGGCCGTCCGGAGTCACTTGGCAGGGGATGGGAACCCATCTGCCGCAGCACCCTTGTCCCGTGGGATTTCTTGTTGCCGCTCGCTTTGGGGGCATTTTCCCGAGCTCCCCCCTTTCCCTCTCCCTCCTGGCCGGGCTCCGACCGCGGCGTGGTGAATCTGGGCCCCTGCCAGCTGGAGGTTATTTTTGCTGCCGGAGGGAACAGCAGGTATCCAGTTGCATCGGGAGGGGACGGGGGACGGGACACGGGGTCGGGCCGGGCCGGGCGCCTGGCTCCCACGGCCAAGTGCACCCAGAGGCTGGGACGATGCCGTCTGGCGGCTCCCCGCGAGACCCGCCAGGCTCCCTTGCTCCCRCTGTCCATGGCTGCTCCGGTCATCTGGGCCGGTCCCGGCTGGGCCGCGGCTCGGTGCATCCCAGCTCCGCCGCGGCACCGGGCACCGCGTCCCTCCTGCAGCGCGTCGCTGCCCTTGCAGGGAGCAGCTGCCGCCTCGGGGCCGGCGCGGTGCCACGTGCCCCCGGGCCGGCGGCGTCCCCCCAGCGCGTGGGGCTGG
>NW_020448908.1:1200374-1209207 GCF_003343035.1 Apteryx rowi | reverse complement strand
GCCGCCCGCCCGGGCCCATGGTGCCGCCAGCGCCATGCTGCCCTCGCCGGCCCCGTCGCCCCGCGGCTCGCCCCGCGGCTCGCCCGTCCTCTTCAGGAAGCTCCTGATGAACCAGAGCATCCGCCTGCAGCGGCGCTTCACCGTGGCGCATCCCCTCGGGTAAGGGGGGGACGCCGGGCGCCGGGGCTGAGCCGGGCCGCCGGGGGAGAAGCTGGCTGAGAACGGGCGCCTTCGTCGCAGGGATGCCCCGCGCGCGTGGGGACCCCGCGGGGCTCGGTGGCCCTTCGTGTTTCGGCACGGCAGCCTGCGCCTGGGCCGCAGCCGGCGGCAGCTGGCCGGCAGCTGGAGAGGGAGGATAACGGGGGTTTTCGTGGGACAGCGGGAGGGAAAACAAGGCGCAGAGCCGGCGGCCTTCCCGGCTCTCCGGCGCTGGGCTGATGGCGGCGGCGCGGCCGTGCCCGCTGGCGGGGCACCGGGGTCACCTTGCACCCGCCTGCCGTCGGGGCCGGTGCATGGGGACGGACGGGGGCACTGTGCCGTCACAGCCGGCACACGGGGACGGACGCGGCCAGCCCGGGTGCAGGGCGGCAGCCGATGCCTCCCCGGTGGCAGCGGGATCTATTTTTAGAGGATCGGCCCCGGCACCGCTCGGCSCTTGTTCCTGCCAGCGGCGCGGGGCGGAAAGTAGTTTTTAATCCCGCAACGAGCCTCCCGGGAGGTGCCGGGGGCCGGGTGCCGCTGGGTGCCGCRGCGTCCCGGCCTCGGGGCTGTCCCCGCCGGTGGCCGCCGGGCTGTGCCGGGGAGGAGGGGGGGGAACAGATCTGTAATTCAGCGCCGGGGCGGCGGGAGCCACAATGCGGCTTTGTGTCCCCGGTGCCAGCGGGGAAGGGCCGCGGGGCCGCGAGGACAAGGCGCCGCAGGGAAGGGGCATGACGCGGTGCCGGCTGCGGCGTCGCCACCGGGGCTGTCCCCCCGGCACGGTCCGGCACCGCGGCCCGGCGGAGCGGYCCGGTGGGGCCGGGGCCGCGCGGTCGCTGCCGCGCCATGCACGCGCTCTGGCTCCCGGGGAAGCCGGAGAGCCGCTCCCCGCGCCGGAGGCACTCCTGCATCGGGTGGGTACCGCGCCGCGGGGCTCGGGGACGCGGGGGGCTCGGGGACGCTCCCGGCCGTCGACCGCGGTGGGCAGCGCCGTGCACGGGGGGCCGCGGTCGCACCGGCGCGGAGCAGCATCCCGCAGCGAGGGCGATGCATGGCCGCGAGCGGGGGRCAGCCRGYGGCGATGCCGGGGTGTCCCCCGAGGACAAGCCCCGTCCCGGTGACGCCGTGCAGCCCTGGGACGCGCCACGCGGGCTCTGGCCCCCRGGGTGCTYGGTGGCTGCTGGTACGAGTGTACCGAGCTGCGCCCGTTCTCAGCAGCCCCGGGGCCGCCGCACGCGGAGGGAGGGCAGGAGGGCCCGGAAAACCCTGCGGCCTTTCCCAAGCTCCCATTGTTCTCGGTGGGGAGGTGGCAGGGGATCCTCCATTGTTCTCGGCAGGGGGCTCGGCACTGCTGGGGGGCGTTGCCCATTGTTCCGGGGGGGGATTGTTCTGGCAGGGGTGTTGGGGGGCTCCCTGCAGCCCCTGTCCCTGGGGTGACCGGGGGGTGGCAGGTCCCAGCCTTGCTCCTGGCACCCCGGGCAGCTCCAGGCGGCACTGTGGGGTGTGAGAATGGGGCAGGATCCCGGGGTCCCGGGGCAGGATCCCGGGGTCTCCCCGCTCCCGGGTGCTGGGGCCGGAGCACAGGTGCAGAGCAGCAAGGCGGCAGCAGGACGTCGCCAGCCCCGGGGAGCCGAGCTGAGCCCTGCGGGGCACCCGTCCCCGGGGCCTCGGGGCAGCGCGTCCCCGCCGGGTCCGAGCCTCGTCCCTTCTCTCTCCCGCGCAGCTTCGACCTGGAGAATGGCCCGTCGGGCAGGGGCTCGCTGGACCCCCAGGCCAGCCCGGGCTCGGGGCTGGTCCTGCAGGGCACCTTCGCCCACGGCCAGCGCCGCGAGTCCTTCCTCTACCGCTCCGACAGCGACTACGACCTGTCCCCGAAAGCCATGTCCCGAAACTCCTCCATCGCCAGCGACCTGTGAGCATCTCTCCCCCCCCACCCCCCCTGGGGCCGCCCCACGCTCAGCCCTGTGCCGGGGGCCAGAGCCCGAATCGGGGCCGAGCCCCGGGGCTCACGTGCCGTTTGCTCCCGCAGGCATGGAGAAGACATGATCGTCACGCCGTTCGCACAGGTAGCGCCTCCGCCCGCCACCGAGCCCCCATCCCCGGCACGGCGCCCTGCTCCGGCGGGACCCTCGTGCGCCCGGGCTCACGCGCGCGTGCCACTTGCCGGGGCTTCCCGCAAAGCCGCGGCCTGCGCTCCCGTCCCCCATCGCCCGGCATCGGGGTGCAGCCGGCGACCCCGCGGGTCCCGGCACCCGGGGGGTCTCACAGCCCCGCTCTCGCTCYGGCAGATCCTCGCCAGCCTCCGCACCATCCGCAGCAACTTCGCCGTGCTGACGCACCTCCAGGACCGCGCCGGCACCAAGTGAGCGGGGCGCGGGACGGGGAGGGCGACGGGCTCGCCCGGGGTGGTGGTGGTGGGGGGGGGGTCCCTCGCCCCAGGGGTCCCCGGCTGCCCGAGAGCGCTCAGCGCCCCGTGTTTTGCAGGCGAGCGTCAAGCAGCAGCCTGCCCTCCGTGAGCAAGGCCAGCCTCTCCGGTGAGCGCCCCGCACGCGGCGGCTGCCCCCCCGTCCCCAGTGTCCCCAGCCCTGTCCGGTCCCCTGGGGCTCCTGCACGTCTGCGGTGATGGGGGGGGAGATGGGGGGTGTTTTGGGGGTGAACTGGCTGCTCCCCGCTGCCCTGAGCGGCTCCGCTGCCGGGACCCCGCTTTGCCCCGTGCCGAGGCGGCGGTGCCGGGACCCCGGCGGTGCCGAGCCCCCGCGGCGGGGCGGGAAGGGGGCCCCCGGCCGGGGCAAACCGGCAGCTTTGCCCTTGGGGATCCATGTCGGGTTTTCTCCGGCTCCCTCGCGCCCGGCCGCCCTTCCCGCGGTGGAAAGTCTCCCGTTGACGTCAAACCTTCCATTAATAAAACCCTGGGCGTGAGCGGGGCCCCGCGGGAGCCCAGCTGCTCCGGCCCGGCCGGCTCCGGCCCCCCCGGGCTGGCCATCGCCTCGGGGTGCCCCAGGGTGCCGGCACAGACGGTCCCGTCCCCCGGGGCCAGACACGGGGATGCTCGGCCCGGCTGGGCCCCCGTGTCCCACCAGCCCCGTGCCGTCACTGCAGCAACGCGCCAAACCGCTGCGGTTTGCACCCAGTCTTCGCGGTCGGGGCTTTACGACCCCGCGAGCCCCGTCGGCTCGGTGCATGGAGGTGCCGGCTGCGATGCCGGGAGCCTGGGGGCGGCCGGCAGGGCCACGGGGCGGGCGGCCGGGCAGAGCCCTTGCCGAGGCGGCCGGCGTCGCCCTCCGCAGAGGATGCCTACCAGAAACTCTCCGTGGAGACGCTGGAGGAGCTGGACTGGTGCTTGGACCAGCTGGAAACCCTGCAGACGAGGCATTCGGTCAGCGAGATGGCCTCCAACAAGGTGAGGGCACCTCGGGTCCCGCTCGCCGCCTCGGGCTGCCGCCAGAGCCCCCCGCAGCAGTGCCAAGGCACGAGCGGCAAAGCAGGTGCCGGCGCGTCCCCTCTCGCCGGCGTCCCCGGGGCAGGCTGCGACGGAGCCCTCGCTCGTCCCCGCAGTTTAAGCGGATGCTGAACAGGGAGCTGACGCACCTCTCGGAGACCAGCCGCTCGGGGAACCAGGTGTCCGAGTACATCTCCAGGACCTTCCTGGGTGAGTGCTGCTGCCGGGCCATGCTGGGCTGGGCCGGGCCGGGCGCCCGCTCACTTTTTGCACAAAAACGGGGAGCGGGGGGTTTCTGTCCTAGGCATTTGCATGGGATTTGCTCTCTTGGGAGCGCCAGAGCCTTTGTCACGCTCTGCAGTCCCAGACGGGTGTGAGCGCTGGTGCACGCTGGTGCATGCTTGTGCATGCTGGTGGATGCTTGTGCGTGCTTGTGCATGCTTGTGCATGCTGGTGGACGCTTGTGAGTGCTTGTGTACACTGGTGCATGCTTGTGCGTGCTTGTGCATGCTGGTGGACACTTGTGCGTGCTTGTGCACACTCGTGCACCCTGGTGCAAGGGCTGGCAGCCAGCACAGAGGCTGCCAGTGCCATCCCCACGCGTGGGCACCCGCGGGGAGCCCGGCGCGCTGCGGGCCCAGCCTGTGGGTGCGGGGGGCCCCGGCGAGGCGGGAGGCCGGGGCTTTCTGCACCGGGGGCGAGGGGAAGCGCCGCGTTCCTCCYGTTGCCATGGCGCCGCGGTATTATTAGCGCCGGCTGACGTCAATCCTCGGCGTGCAAACGCGCGGGGCCGGGGGAGCGTGCTGCGCCGGGGAGCGCAGGGGTCCCTGGCGTGGGGGCCTGCGGCGCCGTGCCGCGGCCGGGCTCCCCGCTCTCACCGCCTCCCGGCGCGGCGCAGACAAGCAGCATGAGGTGGAGATCCCCTCGCCCCTGCCCAAGGACAAGGACAAGGAGCGGAAGAAGCGCCCCATGTCGCAGATCAGCGGCGTGAAGAAGCTCACGCACGGCTCCAGCCTCGCGGCCGCCGGCATCCCCCGCTTCGGGGTCCGGACGGCCCAGGAGGGGCTGCTGGCCAAGGTGAGCCCCAGGGCACAGCGGCGCCGGGCACCCCGGGGTCCCCGCGTGCCGGCTGCCACTGACACCTTGTCCCTCTGGCCCCCAGGAGCTGGAGGACACCAACAAGTGGGGGCTCGACGTCTTCAAGATCGCCGAGTACTCGGGCAACCGCCCGCTCACGGTCATCATGTACAGCATCTTCCAGGTGGGCGCCCTGGTGGGCTCGGCACCGCGGCCAGCGCAGCCCCACGCCGGGCTGTCCCCATCCCCATGCCCRGCCGGGGCCACCTCCCGCTCTCCCCGCAGGAGCGCGACCTGATGAAGACCTTCCGCATCCCGGCCGACACCTTCATCACCTACATGATGACGCTGGAAGACCACTACCACGCTGACGTGGCCTACCACAACAGCACCCACGCCGCCGACGTAGCCCAGTCCACTCACGTCCTCCTCTCCACGCCGGCGCTGGAGGTGAGCACGGCCCGGAGCTCAGCTCCCGGCATCGCTCTGGCCCTGCTCGCCATCACCCGGTGTCACCATAACCCGGTCCTGCTGTCTTTTTTACCCCCCTCCAGGCCGTCTTCACAGACCTGGAGATCATGGCTGCCATCTTCGCCAGTGCCATCCACGACGTTGACCACCCGGGTGTCTCCAACCAGTTCCTCATCAACACCAGTGAGTTGGGGTGCAGGGAGGGCTGGGTGCTGACCGGGCATGCGGGACCCCGGTGTTCGGGAGCCACCCCGGTGGTGACAGGCGCTGTCTGGCAGACTCAGAGCTGGCGCTGATGTACAACGACTCCTCGGTGCTGGAGAACCACCACCTGGCCGTGGGCTTCAAGTTGCTCCAGGAGGAGAACTGCGACATCTTCCAAAACCTCAGCAAGAAGCAGAGGCAGTCGCTCCGCAAAATGGCCATCGACATGGTATGGGGGCTCCGGCCAGCCCTGGGCACAGGGTTGGGGTGCCGGTGGGAGCCTGGGTTTGGCGTGGGCTGCCCAGGGTTCACCGCAGGGGGCCTGGACTGAGCCGCGTGTCCTGCTCCCCCCTGCCCAGGTGCTGGCCACGGACATGTCCAAGCACATGAACCTGCTGGCAGATTTGAAAACCATGGTGGAGACCAAGAAGGTGACCAGCCTGGGAGTCCTGCTGCTGGACAACTACTCCGACCGGATCCAGGTGAGCCGTGGAGCAGGCAGCGAAACCTTCCCCCAGCCCGTAGCAGTGCAAAGCCTGCGGCTCCTTGTGTGTGTTGGTGCTGGTGGGACCGGGATGGCTGGAGATGCTTCATGCCAGCATCCCTTGCATCGCCGGTGAACCACTGCCATGGGCATGGACATCTGCGGGGTTGCATCCCCGTCGGTGCCGAAGGGTGGCGAGCGATGCGGTGGCCGTGTGCGCAGGTCCTGCAGAACATGGTGCACTGCGCYGACCTCAGCAACCCCACCAAGCCGCTGGAGCTGTACCGCCAATGGACCGACCGCATCATGGTGGAGTTCTTCCGCCAGGGCGACCGGGAGCGGGAGAAGGGCATGGAGATCAGCCCCATGTGCGACAAGCACAACGCCTCCGTGGAGAAGTCCCAGGTGGGTCCGTGGTGCCCAGGGGCAGACGCTCACAGGGCTTCACGGTGGTGCTGGTGATCAGAGCAAGACGCACCGAGGGGCTTGCACGCTTGGGGGTCACTGGCTAGTCCTGGCAGCTCTGGGTCCTGCCCCATCCCTGAGCCCGGCTCTGCCTGCCCCGCAGGTGGGCTTCATCGACTTCATCGCCCACCCGCTGTGGGAGACGTGGGCCGACCTGGTGCACCCCGACGCCCAGGAGATCCTGGACACGCTGGAGGACAACCGGGAGTGGTACCAGAGCATGATCCCGCACAGCCCGTCCCCACCGCCCGAAGAGCACGGCATTGCCCTGGCCGCCGGCACCGACAAGCTCCAGTTCGAGCCAACGCTGGAGGAGGAGGGCGAGTCGGACACGGAGCCGGACGGGGCCGAGAGCCCCCTGGACGAGGACAACAGCAGCTCCAAGACGCCGGCTACGGACGACTCGGAGTCGGCCGAGGTCGAGCACCTCTCGCCCGGCTCCGGGGAGCGGGACTTGCGCCTCGGGGACGTGGACAACAGGCGGGCRCTGGAGAGGACTCTGGAGAAGGACGTCGGCTCCGGGCGCCCCGAGGGCAGCCAGGGGAGCCGGGAGCTGTGCCTGGACACGGAGGGGAACGTCACATTCCTGCCGCTGGGCACGTAGCCGCSCGGACCCGTCCCACTGCCGCTGCGGGAGATGCACAGGGACTGCCGTTGCCCAGGCATAGCCACCATCCCTTCAGGGGCTCCTTGTCCGCGGGCCGATGGCGGAGAGCACCGTCCCCACCGTGGCCGCTGGAGGGGCCGGGGAGGCCGTCAGGACGCGTCTGGGCCCCGAAGCCGCGTCACCGCCGCGGCAGGCACAGGTACCCGTGGGCACGAGGACGCCGTTGGCCCTCTCCCCGCAACGACCGTCCCCCCGTTCCCACACTGCGTCCCCGTGCCGTCCCCCCCCGGCGCCTCGTCCCGCAGGACCGGGCCCATCCAGGAGCATTACAGTGGCCTCTCACCAAATGCCACCCCCAAAGCGGGGCGGAGGGGTGAGAATAAGCTAGAGGGACCCCAGGTCGGGGCACGCCGGGTTCAGCCGGGCGCCGGGGCAGGACACGGGCACGGGGCTGCTTGGGCACTAGCCGGTGGTTTATTTATTTGGGGACAGGTTCACTTTTTAAAGCCTTTTTGTAGCTCACTTTTTAATACTAAGCCTCACCTAGGTGCACTCACACGTGTTCCCATGGCAGAAACCCATCTGGCTGCGATCAGCACTCGAAATGCTGCATTTACACTTTGCACTTTGGGCCCCACGGGGGTTGGGGTGGCCCCCCCCCCCCCGGGGTCGTTTCGGTTTCTTCCTTCACCCTCCAGATATTAAACCTGGTTTGCTCCCTGGAAATGCCTCTTTTCACCGCGCTCCGGAGGTGCTGCCGGCGGTGTCGCCGTGCGTGGCGGGTGCCGGAGGTGGCCRGCAGGGTTTGGGGTGCCGGATGGTCTGTGTGGGGCTCGTCACGGGGCCGCCAAGCCGGCTGCCGCGGGCACCCACGCGGCCGGCAGCTCCGCTCTGGGCATGACGAGCCCTGTTTGACCGAAAGCGAGCTCCTCCCTGGAAACACCGCGGCTCCGTCACTGGCAAACACCGCTGGCTAAGGTAAATATTTAATCGCCGGCTTGGCAGGGCGCAGAGCCYGCTCCCCGCTCTTCCGCATCGCTCCCCGCGGGGATTTATCGGCAAAGGCGTCTCCACCCGCGGCGCGGCCCTTGGGCCCCCCCCGGCTCTCGCCCGACGGGATGGTGCCCTCCCGCGGCCAGCGGGCTCCAGGCGGAGACCCGGGGGGGAGTCCGGCGCCTGGCCAGGGCCTCCTCGTCCCGGGGAGCCTCCCGGCATGGGAGCTCGCTTTGGGCAAGGGCCAGGTGCTGCCGGCCGGTGGAGCCGTGTTCCCCCTCCCAGGCCCAGCGCCCGGAGCCGCCCTCCCCGGAGGCTGGGAAGGCCGTAGGTGAGCGGCCCTGCCATATGCTGCCTCCCCCTAATCCCTGCTAATCGCCTCAGCCTCAGGGAGGGCGAGGGAGGACGCAGCCGGCTGGGGGGCTGCCCCCGGGCACGACATGGCTGCYGCCTGCCACCCGCCATCCCCAGATGCGCTGGGGCACTGGGGGAGCACTGGGAGTGGGGGGGGCTCTGGAGGGGGGGCTGGACCCCACCTCAGGGCCCAGTGAGGGGGAGGAGCCCATGGCTCCTCAGGCTAGCCTGAAGGTGTGGGCCTGTGTGTCATGACAGCTGGCAGTCGCGACACGGGGAGCATGTCGTGACAGGGGGGACATCGTGAGGGCTCCTTCTACTCCTCTCCCCCTGGGAGGGGGGGATGGCTCTTTCCGTTCCCCTCCGCGGGAGGGAATGGTTCGTTCCACTCCCCCCGTTGGGGGAAGGAATGGTTCGTTCCGCTGCCCCCCGGGAGAGGGRGCTGGCCCACACCACTGCCCCCTGAGGGGGGGCGGCTCCTACCACCGCTCAGCGGAGAGGGGTGATGCGGTGCGCCGCTTCCCCCCCGCCCCGCCCCGCC
>NW_020448908.1:1197714-1199037 GCF_003343035.1 Apteryx rowi | reverse complement strand
CCTGCAGCGCTGCCAAAACGCTGCGGCCCCCGGGCAGAGCTGGGCCGGGCCGAGCCGAGCCGAGCGGCGCGAGGGCACCGCTGCAGGTGCCATTTCGTGGCGGAAACGCAGGGAGCGGCTGCCGCCGGCCGCAGCCTCCCCGCGAGGCTCGCGGGCTCCCCCCGCTCCGCGCCGGCAGGTCTCGGGGTCGAGGTCCCGCGGTGGCCCCCGCGCTGCCCGGAGCCTGTGGCACGGGCAGCTCCGAGGTGCCGGAGCGGCCTCCGGGCTCCCCGATGGCTTAGTGCAGCCGCGACCGGCTCTGCCAACGCGGATGCCATCCCGGGGCCGAGCAACCCTGCTGGGGCCAGGATGCCTCGCCCCGGCCCCGAAACACGGGAAAACATGCGTCAACCCGTCTCCGTGGGATGCCGTTTTCCAGCAGAGTGCCGGGGTTTGCCCCTTGGCTGGGGGGAGCCCCGGCTCGGCGCTGCCTCGGGCTCCCGGCCCGTAGCGGATACGGGGAGCCGTTCCCGGCAGAGCAAGGGCCCAGTGCCCTCACCGCCTTCCCTGCTCCACAGATGGCGTCCGCTACCGACTCCCGCTATGGGCAGAAGGAGTCCTCGGACCAGAACTTCGACTACATGTTCAAGATCCTGATCATCGGGAACAGCAGCGTGGGCAAGACCTCCTTCCTCTTCCGGTACGCCGACGACTCCTTCACGCCCGCCTTCGTCAGCACCGTCGGCATCGACTTCAAGGTCAAAACCATCTACCGCAACGACAAGCGCATCAAGCTGCAGATCTGGGTGAGCGGCCGGGTGCCCCCGCGCTCCGGGGTCCGGCTCCGCGCGGGATGCAGTTCCCCCCCTGACCCGTCCTCCCTCCCTCCCTCCCCTTCCCAGGACACCGCCGGCCAGGAGCGGTACCGGACCATCACCACCGCCTACTACCGCGGCGCCATGGGCTTCATCCTCATGTACGACATCACCAACGAGGAGTCCTTCAACGCCGTGCAGGACTGGTGAGCGCCGCCCTGACGAGCCAGTGCTTCTATTATTGCTRTTATTACTATTATTAATAATAATTATGTTTTTGCCTCCCGAAGGTCGACCCAGATCAAGACCTACTCCTGGGACAACGCGCAGGTGCTGCTGGTGGGCAACAAGTGCGACATGGAGGACGAGCGCGTGGTGTCGTCGGAGAAGGGCCGCCAGCTCGCCGAGCACCTGGGTGAGTGCCGGCCGCTGCCTTCCCGCGGGCGATTTCGTCGGGGCCTCGGTTTCCTTGCGCTGGTTCCGCCGCTTAAATAGCAGCAGCGACTTGTCGTCTGACGACCAAAAGGGG
>NW_020448908.1:1192060-1196759 GCF_003343035.1 Apteryx rowi | reverse complement strand
AGCCCGGGATGGTAGGAGCGGACTCATCCGGGTCTGCTTTTAACCAGTCTACGAGCCTGACTCTTATATATATATATATATATAAAAAAAAATTTATTATTATTTCCGTTGTCTGCCCGGTACTGTCCCCCTGCCCCGGCTCGTGGGAAGGGTGGCCGAGCCGGCACCGGGATGCTTCCCGCTYGCCGGTGTGTCCCCGGTGCAGCCGAAGCTCTGCCACAGCCAGGGAAGGGGGCGGCCGCACCGGGAACGCCGCGGTTCCCATCCCGGCGCCCGCGCTCTCTGCCTGCCCAAAGAGCCGCTCCGTCCTCCCCGCTCTCTGGCTGCCCTCTCGCCCCCGATGGATGGATTATTTCAAAACTCTTGTTTATTTGTATAAATAGATGCTAATTTATGCTCCTGCTGTCTTCCTCCTTGTACATATAAAGAAAAAAAAAAAAAAACCCTCCTTGTAAATAGAAGTAGGAAGTGACGCTGTGCGTGTGACCTGCCGTGCTGTGGCCGTGTTGGTGCATTTATTTTAACCGGTGTGGTAACCTGCTTGTGAATATCACTTTTAAATCTATTATTTAAAAGCTAAAGGGAAAAAAAAAAAAAAGCAAAAAAAAAAAAAAAAAAAAAAAAAAAAAAAAAAGAGCAAGGCCAGCAAAGCAAGCTGTAGCAAACTAGTCCCAGCTCCGCGGCCATGACCAACACGCGACTCCTGGGAGAGCATGGCCTGGAGGAAACTGCCGCCGATGCCCTCGCCGAGCAAGCCGGCCTCCGCGGGCTCGGACGAGCACCGCTAATTTGCTACAGCGCGTTTGGCTCCTTGTCTGTTAATATAGTAATGTGCTTATGTGGAGACTGTGAATAAGTGGATGTTACTATAGCAATGACTGACCCGGAGGTCTTGCTTCCCTCTATTTATTTTTCTTGGAGCGCTGTGTCTTTATTTTACAGGTCCCCCGACCACGGTACCCTGCCCCCCCCCACACCCCCACACCCCTCCTATTTTTGTGAAGTTTACTTATGGAAGAGTTACACTGTACTGTACAAATGTCAAAAGTGTCAAAAGAGTACAATTTCCTAAAAATCACTGTATTAAAGAAATGTGGTGAAGAAATAAATCAATGCTGATCACCAGTTGCTCCCGGTCATTTCAGGAGGAGCAGGGGGAGCGGGAGGCCGGGGACGCGGCCGCGGCGTCCCCCAGGCGGTGGGAAGGGCCGTCTCCCCGCCGCCTCTAACCTCTTTCCTCCTCAGATGGGCGCTTTCGAGCTCGGTGGCTGAGAGAGACCAAATATCTGGTTTCGTAATTAGCATTC
Source organism: Apteryx rowi (assembly GCF_003343035.1). Classification (NCBI taxonomy): domain Eukaryota; kingdom Metazoa; phylum Chordata; class Aves; order Apterygiformes; family Apterygidae; genus Apteryx; species Apteryx rowi. The sequence continues at coordinate 1,195,452 of NW_020448908.1, read as the reverse complement.
GCCAAATGGCTCCCGGTGCGCTGCAGCAGCTTGGCGCGCTGCCGTGGGAGGGCTGCTCGCAGCCCAACGGCGGCGCGTTTCAGGATCGAGGACAAAGCTGTACGTAAGGCTCATCTTTAATCGCTAGAAAAGTTGATTTAGGCACATTGAGACAGTTTTCATCGACACTGTAAATAAATAAGTTCCCAGGTTACAGCGTGAGCATCGCGCTTGCCYGGGGCCCCGCAGCGACGCTCCTGCGCTGGCGCACGAAGCAAGGGACCAGCCCGAGCACGAGCAGCCTGCGCGCAGGAGGCAGCAAGGAGGGGAGAGTTTGCAGCCCAAGGAGCCGCAGAGGAGGGGCAAGGGCAGCTGATGAATGCGCGAGGGTTTCCAGGGAAAAGCCAGGAGAGGAGGGATGATGCAGGACCAGGCTGGGGGGAGCAGATGCCGGCTGCTGCAGGGATACGGGTGAAAGCAGCCGGCAGAGCCACGGCTTGAGGGCAAGGGCTGAACCAGAGCTGCTTGGCCCCGAAACAGCTCCAGGCAGGGCCTGCCGAGAGCTGGGACAGAAGAGGGGCTGGTACGGTCCCAACATCRGTCTTTCCTTAACGAAGGCTTTTGCAAAGCCTCTGTGTTGACTCCATCTTCTGGTTTCAGCCGTGTTTGACAGGGGCAGGGATTACACAGCTACAATTACAAGTTTGGTGGCTGCAGCCCACCACAGTGGAGTTCATCCTCCGGAACAGAGAGGGGAAAGGCAGCGCTGGGTTTAGTGACTTTTCCCTTAGTAACAGGCAAGAGTTTGAAGAGGGAAAGAAGCAGGGAGAGGCTGGAGGAGCTAGGATGCAAGCAGAGGGGTGGCGTCGATTTGCCAAATGGCTGAATTGGGAGTAAGGAATGGTTCGGAGTTGCTGTGTTTGCTGTCAGGGCTCCTCCCTAGCAGGAGAGCAAGGGGCCAACCTTGCCGGAGAAGGGGAAAAACCTGCCTGCAGCAGAGCAGAGAGCCCTGGGGACCAGTCCCCCAGGCACTGGATGCAAAGAGTAAGTGCAGCAGCTGCTCCCATCCCTAACAGCGTGGGCTCTGTGGAAGAATAGAAAAATCAGCTCTATTAAATAGCCTTTGACACAGAGATTCTCTGAAATACAACCTAAACCCCTAATTGCAATCAGTAGATGAGTTAATTAGCAAGATCTCCTCAGGCTGCAGTGAAGTGCAGCCCATGGCTGTGCTTGTCTCCAGGAATCGGTTTTCTTCCCTGGATGGAGACCTCGCTCGTGGCCACCGCGAGCCGGCTCCTGCCCACGCTCACAGCGCTCGCAGCTTCGACGGAAACCCAAAAACTGATTAGCACTGGGCAGGAGTTTACGAAAACGCAGTAGGAGTCTTTGAGAAGGGCTTCAGCGCTGCCTGTTCACATCCCAAAGCTGCGCTGCTTCACGTGCTGCGAGTCGTGCTCAGCGCTCGGGGGTTGATCATGCTAAAATTACAAGAAAAGGGGCTCACTCGATGCGACCCAGGCGAGGCCATGGGGCCTGGTGGCCCGAGAGGGACAGTACTTACCCTGTGCTTGAGATGGGAGAGGTATGTGTCCCAGCCCAGCGTAATCACATTCACATACGCCACCCGGTACTTGGGCGGGAGCAAGAGGAAGTTCACGAGCTGAGCCGCCGGCCACACGCACCAGTCAGCCTGCAAGGAGCAAACAGACGTTATCAGCACCTAGCCAGAGCCTGCGTCGTGAGGAGGGGGTGGAGGAAGAGCTGAAGGGATGCGTTTACCTTGTAAAACTCCCAGAATTTCTCCTTGAGCTCCCCCCAGCTCTCCTCCGGGGACTGGCCCTCCAGGGCGCCCATGCCTGCAGCGGAGAGACGGGGTGAGCAGCGCCGGGCTTCAGCAGGCGACGGCACTTTATCAGGCACCCGCTCGCGCGTCGCCAGCTGCAGAAGGAGCCCAGGCACCCCCGTTTCCCCCCTCCGAAGGGAGCYGCGGAGCAGGGGTGACGGACGTCACGCCGGCAGCCCGCGCGCTCCTCCACGCCTGGCTAACAACGCGTCACTTGTTCCCTGCGCGGAGGCARCGTGGGCCCCGCTCTCCTTTTAGCAACGTTTACATAAGGCGGATATTGACACTTTTACCTAAGAAATACCAGACTCCCAGGGCTGGAGATGCCACCAGCTGGTCAATGAGGACTTTCTTCAGGACCGTTTTCATGCCCTTAAAGCCACTTGCGGGAAAGGCTCCATCTAACCAGAGGTACCAGTAGTGCATCAAGGGGCCCATGCTGCAGCCGATGGCGAACATGCGCGCTGCAACACAACACCGCCGCGTGAACGCACGCCGCGGGCTGGCGCGCACAATGCCTTCGTGCATTATTTACGCGCCCCCCCCCCCCCCGTAAGTGTATACGGCCCTCGAGAAGACACAAAAGGAGAGCAGGTCCCCGCATCCCACCAGGGAGGTGGTTACGGTTGGGGGGGGGAACGAAGTGCAGAACGACGGTAGTGGGGCTGTGAGCTCCTGGCGGGGCTGCGCCCCGTCGGAGGCGGCCGAGGCCGCCGCGCGCGGACCCACCTGTGCGAGCCGGCTCCCAGGGCCTGGCCGGGTCCTTCCGCCGCTCCCGCGTCTGCTGCAGCGTGTCGCCGGCGGCCAGGAGCGCCCCGCAGCTCACCGTGTTGGTGGCCAGCAGGAATCGGCCCTTGAAGAAGGGCCGGCAGCAGCTGCGGAAGAGCTGCCTGCCCCGGGCCAGCATCCTGCGGGCCACGGCCAGGCCCTGCAGCCCAGGAAGAGGAGGAGGAGGAGGTGGAGGAGGCCGTGAGGAAGGCCCCGGCGCCGCGGCCAAACCCCCGTGCCAGCCCCCAGCTCCCCCCAGTTAAGCTGCACCCACACTCCCCTAGTCCCTCCGATTACAACAGTATCCCCAGTTACCGCCGTTCCTCCCAGTCCCCCCAGTTGCCCCCACCCCAGTAACCCCTGTATTTCCCCAGTACCTCTGCTGCAACCCCAGCACCTCCCCAGTCCCTCCACTTACCCCTGTACCCCCCCAGGCCCCCCATTATCCCTGTATTCCCAGTTACCCCGTACCTCCAATTACACCTGCAACCCCCCAGGCTCTCCAGTTTTCCCTGTACCCCCCAGTTATCCCTGCATCCCCCCAATTACCCCTGTTACCCCTCTACAACCCCAATTCCCCCTGTACCCTCCAGTTACCCCCGTACACCCCCAATTCCCTCAGTTATCCTTGTACCCCTAGTTATCCCTGCACCCCCAGTAACCCCTGTACCCCCCCCAATTCCCCCAGGTACCCCTGTACCCCCAGTTACCCCTGTACACCAATTCCCCCAGCTACCCCCGTACTCTCATTACCCCTGTACCTCCCCAGCTACCCTTGTACCCCCAGTTACCCCTGTAC
>NW_020448908.1:1168300-1191285 GCF_003343035.1 Apteryx rowi | reverse complement strand
AACACAGGACTCAGCAGGTGCCTTTTCCACCAAACAGCCTTTTTTTTTTATTCCCCCGCTGGCGGCACGGCCATTCCCGGCCACCCAGGGTTGCTCCCGCCGGTCTGGTCCGTGTCCGCGTCCGTGTCCGCGTCCGCGCGGCCTCTTGGTGACGATGCCGCCGCCGGTGCCGGTGCCGGTGCCGGTGCAGTGCCTCAGCGCATGCTGCGCGCCGCGCTCCTCGGGGCTCGTCCCGTGCACGACTCGGGCTTCTCCCCCTGCGAGGAGAGCGGCGGGGGCAGCGCAACGTGGCACCCGAGCCGCCCCCCCGGCCTCCCCGCGGCCCCTCGGCGCAGGCTCACCTGGTAGAGCTCGCACACCAGCGCCAGCAGCGTGCTCTGCGCCTGCGCCTGCAGCTCCTCCGTGTGCTTCTGCGGGCGAGAGGGGCGCGGCGGTCACCCCACGGCACCGAAAACCGAGCCGGGGGGGGGAAAAAAACCCTTCACCCTGCTGCCCCCCCCCCCACCTACCCCGTTGACGACGATCCAGGGCACGTACTGGTGCTGCGGGGTGAGGGCGGCCGTCAGCTGGGCGTTGCGGTGCATCAGCTGCCTCCCCAGGTCGCCCTCCACGCAGGCGGCCACCCGCGCCGCCGACACCTGGGGGGCGTAGACCTGCAGGCACTGCGAGGAGGAGGAGGGCGAGGAGGAGGAGGAGGAGGAGGAGGAGGCCGCCGTCACTCCCTTGTCCCCGCCGCCACGGGGAAGGGGCTCAGGGAACGGTGACCTACGGCCTCCAGGTCCTTGGTGACGGACACCCCCGACTCCAGGCAGAAGATGACGGGGAAGTAGGTGCCGAAGTCCTTGGCCTCGTGCATCAGGCAGGCCTGCGGGCAGGGGCGGCCGCGGTGGAGGGAGGCCACGGTGCCGGGCGGCCCCTTGCCTCCAACCCGGCCGGCCGCCGCGCGCCCCGGCTCACCTCCACCATGTTGCCCAGGCACTCCTCGGGGCCGTGCTGGCACTGGAAGTGCCACGTCCCGTTGACGTTCGTCTCCTGCGCGTTGCCGTAGGGCACCAGGGTGATGTTCAGGACCTCGGCAGGCAGCAGCAGCCAGGTGGTGAAGAGCTGCTGCACCACGAAGGCCCGGCACGCCGGGCACAGGCTCTCGTAGTAGAGGCTCAGCTCCACCGGGGCCGCCGGGCGCGAGAGGTTGCTGCACCAGGCCTCCGCCTGCGTGCAAACAGGGTTTTGGGGTTTTTTTTGCAGCGCAGGGGGCCGCGCCGGTGCCCTTCCTGCCCCCTCCCAACCCAGGGGTGAAGGTCCCYGACACGGGGCGCTGCTGCAGCCGGCGGGGCTTTCCACAGGGAACTTCCTCCAACTGTTTCGGAGGAAGAGTGCGGCCGGCAGGATGGGGGCTCGGTGTGGGGTGGGACGTGGCGCTGCGACGGAGCGGAGAGATTCACGGCCGGAGCGCGCGCAAGGGGCTGGAAAAAGCAGAAGTGCCGGCCACTCCCGCGGCGGGGTCCGGCTGCAGCACGGCTGTTTCCTGGGGACATCGGGGAGCAATGCAGTGCCCGGAGCATCCCAACTTCTCCCACATTGTGATCCGGCTGCAGCATGGCTCTTCAGGGAGCAATGCAGCACCCGGAGCATCCTGACTGCTCCCACAGCAGGGTCCAGCTGCAGCACTGCTGTTTCCCGGGGACATCGGGGAGCAATGCAGTGCCCAGAGCATCCCAACTTCTCCCACATTGGGATCCGGCCGCAGCACAGCTCTTTGGGGAGCAATGCAGCGCCCGGAGCATCCCAACTTCTCCCATGTTGTGATCTGGCTGCAGCACGGCTCTTTGGGGAGCAATGTGGTGCCCGGAGCATCCCAACTGCTCCCACGTTGTGATCCGGCTGCAGCACGGCTCTTCGGGGAGCAATCCAGCACCCAGAGCATCCCAACTGCTCCCAYGKTGTGATCCGGCTGCAGCACGGCTCTTCGGGGAGCAATGCAGCACCCAGAGTATCCCAACTGCTCCCACATTGTGATTTGGCTGCAGCATGGCTCTTTGGGGAGCAATGTGGTGCCCGGAGCATCCCGACTGCTCCCATGTTGGGTCCGGCCACAGCACGGCTCTTCAGGGAGCAATGCAGCGCCCAGCGTGTCCCGCGCAGCATCAGCCCCGTGCCCCGGCGGGAGCAACGCTCAGAGCTGGCACGCGCAGCTCCAGCGTCACAGGCAGCCGGAGCCGGAGCAGCGGCGCTGCCAGGACCCCACGTGCTGGATACATCCTGCATCCCGCCTCTGCCCCCCRCCCCCGGGGCTGGCTCCCGGCCCCGCTCCGCGCGTGCCGGCCAGGCGGGAGGGCAGCCAGGGCACCCGGCCGCGCGGCTCCACCGGCTCTGACCTGGCAGGCGACGGTGATCTCCCAGGAGCTGCACCAGAGCAGGGGCGGGTAGTTGCAGGCCGGCCAGGCCAGCCCCGGCCCCAGGGCCGCCAGGACCAGGAGCGYCAGCGGCACCGCGGGGGCCATGGGGACGGCGGGGGTGGCCGGGAGCCCGTCCCGTCCCGGCRAGGACTTTTAAGGGCCGGCTGCGCCCGCCTCCGCGCGCCCTTCCTGCCCGGCTCAACCTGCCTCCTCTCATGTGACGCCACCGTGGCTGCTGACTCACGCGGGGCCGCGGCCCCCGAGGGGGTAGCAAGCTTGTGCACGGGGCGCCCGCGGTTTTCGGGGGGGGGACAGGACGCGCAGACCCCCGCGGGCAGGTTGCAACACAGCAGGGACAGAAACCCAACGCCGCGCAGAGCGTCCGGCGTCTCCAAACGCTCCCGCGGGCCCCACGGCGGYGGGTCCTGCCCCAACGGCTTGAGCTGGCAGCGGGGCCCCGGAGCGTGACGGAGGGGCCGGCACTGGGAGCTTGCGGCAGCGAGGCCGGAGGAACTTTGAACTTCCCCCTGCTGTTTATAGCCAGCCGTTTCCGGCAGGGGTTGGCAGCGAGCTGCTCCCGCCCGCGTCCAGGCTCGCAACCCTTGCCCTCCTCGCCCCGGCAGAGCCCGGCACAAAAAGCCCCGGAGCCGTTTCATTAATTCTGTTTATTTCTTTGTTTTTATGTTTTTTATGGTTTTTTTTTTTTGAAGTACCGTACAAAAATTCTCTTACAGTAACAAATACTGGGTTTACATTAGTAAACATCAACAGAAAGAGCAGAGAGAACTACTGCTGGTAACGAACAGCTGAAGTGGCGAGTTAGAGTATCGGTTATTGCATCTACCTAAGGACTAAAACCGCAGCAGGGCTCGCGCAGCCGCCGCGTCCCTCTCCGAGCACAAGCGCCGGGTSGGAGCTGCCCGCGCTGGGAAACGGGGCCACGAGCGCCCCGGGGAGCAGGAGGGAGGGTGGATGCGCCGCTCGGCCCCTCGCCGCAAGCAGCAAAACGCGGCTTTCGACCAGGCGACTCCGAAGGCGCCAGCGGCAGGAGCTAAAGCATCAAAGGACAAACAACAACTAGCTGATCCCGGGGGAGCCGGGCGGCGCGAAGCTCGGGGCTGGGGCCTCCTCCCAAGAAAAGAGCAGAGCTGCGCTTCCTAGAGCCGAGGCGAGTGCCATCGGGGAGAAGACGGCGCGGAGGGGCCTTTTCCTCCTCGTTGCACGCAGGACCCCAAAGCGCCGGGAGGGAGCCGGGCCCCGTCGGAGCGTGCCGCAACGGCAACGCGGCCCCCCCCCCCCCCGTGCCGGCCCCCCTCCTGGGAAGCGGAGAGAGAAGCGGGCTCCCATGGGACAGCGGCGTGGGGAAAACCAGCAGCAACGCGGCCGGGAGAGAAAACCACCGTCGCAAGCAGCTGGAATTTCCCCGGGGAAGGTCCGAGCGAGGTGCCGGGGCGGGCGGCCGGGCTGACGGCGAGACGCCACGGCCCAGTGCCCGACTCAGCAGCCCTGCGCCGGGCGTTGCGGCTCCAGAGCAAACCCCGCCGGGCAGGACAGGGTCCGGAGCTCCCGGAGGGGAGGCCACCAGGGGATGAGCCCCTTCGGAAAACAGGGACGGAGGAGCCCAGCTGACACTGGAAGCTGGGGGATGAGCGGGGGCTGGGGCAGGGCTGGCACGGAGGAGCCGAAAACACCGACATGAGCAGCACGGGAGCTGGTCACGAAGTTTCGGGGCGCCAGCGTGGTCCCAGACACCCCCCGGCTGCGCCTGGGGAGAGGCCTCCACACCCAAACTATTTCCTTAATTGGGACAGGAGGCTTTTCCCAAGCAATGCCCCAAAGCAGCCCCAATCCCAGCCTCTCCCTGGGCCCGGCGAGCACCGAGCCCTTTCCGGGGCATGCCGGCACCCAGAGCCGAGCGCGGTGGGAGCCGCCGGGGGCCAGGGATAGCGCTGCTGCTTTGCACCTGAATAGCACCAAACGACAGAGCCAGGGAAATCCCAAAGTGCCACCTGGGGCAGGAGAGGGAACACGGAGCAGGGAACAGGAGTCACAAGCACCGGGAACGCGACATTTGCTCCAGCGCTCCCGGCCCTGGCAGGGATGTGGAGGGCAGCCGGGGCTGAAGCGAGCAGCAGAGCTGAGGGAGGAGGAGGGAGAAGCAGTGCCAGGAACGGCGCGGTCCCYTGCTGCGGACGGTTCGGTGGCGGCCCACGTCACGGTGCGTGTCGAGGAAGGGGACGCAGGCAGGCTACATGCAAGCATGCCATGCCCCGGCGCCGGGCACACTGCACCCTGCGGATCCAGCGCGGCCTGAATCACGACACAAGGGACAAGCAGCGAAGCCCRGAGCATCCACCAGCCCATCCGGAGGACGGGGCGTCTAAAAGGGAAAGAGCCTCGCAGGCAAACCAAGAGGAGCATTAACGCTTGCTTGAATACAGGCAGACACGATAACCCAGGAAAGCAAACACTACCCTGTCCTCATCTCGCAGCCCATTTCCAGCCGTTAAAGCTCTGCCGGAGGAGCAGGGATCGTCCCTGCCACCCCAGCGGCTGCAGCCACCCAACTCTGCATCCGAGGAGAGGCAGAGCATCCCCAGAAACGGGGTCACTGCTCAGGCCCGAGACAGGAGCRCCCCTCGCTGAGAGCTGCCTTCCCTCCTAGGGCCACCTGGGAGCCCTCCAAGCTCAGTATTATTTGAAAAGATGCAACAAGCCCCGTCCGCGCCGGCCGGCCACGGTGGGCAGCGTCACAGCAAACCCCAGCTCCTTCTTCCCAAGTCCAGCCCAGTGCTCACCCCATACAGTACTCATGATTATAAGTGCTTTGCATACATAGTTCAACGTCATGCATATACATTGCTATGTGCTAAGGCCCGAGGCCCAGCGGAGATACCATCCTCCTGCAGCAGAGAGGTCCTTCATTTAGCGTCGGGCTCGTAGCGCGCGTCGGGCTCCGGCCACCTCCTGCGTCGGCCGCGGCAGCACCCAGGACCCAAGTCGGTAACAGTCTGGCCAGCTGGTGCCCAGGCGCTTGCATATCRTAATGGAAGTTCAGCGTACACCAGGGCTAGGTAAGCAGCCGATTACAAAAGAACCGTATTTACATGGCTACAGTCAGCTTCAACGGGTTACGTTCGCAGAGATTCACTGAAGACAACAGAAACAAAGAGCTGTGCGTCCCACAGATTCCGCCGGGAAAGACACGGGTACCAACACAGATTTCACAGCTTAGTTGGCACGACCAAGGCGAGAGATTCACCACTAACCGGATCCTCCCTCCGCAGACAGCAACACTCAAGAGGTGGTTATGAAGCTAAGGAACGAGACAGCGAGGTGGGGCCCGGCCCGCCCTCTGCCCCACGCAGGGTTTCCTCTTTCCTAAACAAGTCTTTCCACGGAAGAGCAGCACCCGTCGTACCAGATCCCAGCTCCCACCGCAGCCTGCGAGATCACCGAAGGAAGTGAGAGCGGAGGACGCGCRTGCTCAACCGCTCGGCGCTGCCGTTGGCCGCTCCGCGGAGGCTCCTCCTCGGCCGTCCTCCGCAGCCAGGCAGGGAGCCCCGGGGTCAGAGCGGAGCACGCGCCCAGGGGGGCCACCCACTCCGCGGTGCACCGAGGAATCGGGAACCTAGCTCTACGGTGACGCGTAGCGGGGCAACCTGCCTGCAAGAAGGGGATCTCACCTGCTTAYGGGGGAAGGGGAAGGGGGCTGCGCTCACCCACAGCGGTTCAATCACAACTGCATCCCACCCCCTAAACGCTGGAGCCCATTGGGAGTAAACAGCCCAGCCTTTTTGTCCCATCAACCAACACGGGTTTCAGCTACTGACCAAAAAGGGACACCAGGAACGGTCACAGACATCTCAGAGGCTCTGGAGGGGCAGGAGCACAGAGACTCAACTATACAGGGTGCGAGAGTCCAGAGCCAGAAAGCGGCGCCCKGGGGAGAAGCTGAAGGCAGCTGTTGTGTGGTGCACGGGCTGCTCATCTGGCTGGCGGCTGGGAAAGGACCGGGTGAGCCAGCGTGACGTTCAGGGAGTCGTTGTGCTGCACCAGGGACGTGTGCTTGTAGTGCAGGACCAGGTCCTTGAGGGAGGCGTAGAGGTTGTAGGGCTCAGCGAACCCGTAGCCGGTCGCCGTCTTGTAGATGACGCAGTGCTTGGTGTCACCGTCCACCCTGCCAGGGAGACGAGGGAGCACAGGTTACCCGAGCGCCTGGCCCTGACCCCGCCGCCGCGCCAGGGCCCCCCCCGGCGCGAGGAACAGACAGCAGAGCACAAGCAGATGTCACTGGAGCAGCCCAAAGATGCATTTAGCCCTGGCATAAGGAGGCRAGTCAGACGGGAGACCTTGGGGAAGCCCAGCCTGCCAGCTGACGGCTCCACCAGCCTCCGGCATCTGGCAAAGGAAGGGCAGAGCGACGTGGGAGCGCAGCCCACGCCAGTCCCATGGCAGGCACCGCGCCTGCTCAGCCAGCCCGCGCTCCCCGCGTGCCCGGGGGTACTCACACCACGGAGCAGGCGTAGCAGCCCTTCTGGCTGCTCTCACGGATCAGGAAGGTGCCGTCCCGCTTGCCGCACAGCATCTCCTCCGCCTGCAGGCGGTTGATCTTCCCCACGTACCACGTCCGCTCCTCGTGGTGGGGCAGCTCCTCCTCGTCATCCATCATGGAGTATTGGCTGCAATCGAGCCCAGGCAGAGGTCAGACCCCCTCCRCTTGGGCACGTGGCTCCCATTTCTCCCCCTCCCACAGCTGGCTGCCATCCCCAGCAGGGAAAGCGCCCTCAGCTCCCGGGCAGGGAGACGGGGCCTGCCCGAGGCTCCGGAGCAGGCAGGATTGCCGGTGCTCCTACAGCCCTCTGCATCCCATAACCCACAGCGTGCGAGCAGGGACACTCACTCCTCCGTCTCGTTCTTGATGCCCAGCCACTCGTTGATTTTCTTCTGCCGGGCACCCTTCTGCGTCAGCCACCTGGGGAAGGAGAGGCAGAGATCAGGGCCGGCAGCGCTGCCGGGCCAGACACCACTCGCGCCGGTGATCGCCAGAGGGCAGCAGCCCTCCCCTCCGAGGGACCGCCAGCCCCGAGGCTGCCCGCTGCAGGGCTCGTCCCCGCGCGGAGCAGCCCTGCGAGCTGGTCTCGCAGCCCTGACGCCCTCAAGGAGCCAGCTGGATCGCCCCTGGGTCAAGCTGGAGGGCAGCAGGGCTCTACGTACACCAAATACTGGTCCCGCAGCTTGCGCAGCTGCATGAGGTCTGGCTTGAGGCTGTTCATGCGCTTGTCGATCTCCCGGTTCTCTGAGGCCTGTTTCTTCAGGTCCTGCTCCAGCTTCATCTTGCTGTCGTGGATCTCYGTGATGCGGGACTTCAGCTTCTCCGAGTTCATGAGGATCCTGGGAGAARGGCAGGAGTTAGGCCGTGCGCCAGGGTGGGGAGCTGGGGCAGGCAGCCAGCTCCAGCCACAGCGTGCAGCTGGAGAGACAGGGATCGCGCATGCCTCGGCTCTGCCCTGTGCCCGGACAACCCATTCCGGGCCCGAGAGGGGCACGGCTGCGCCCAGGCCTCACCGTTGCACCTCCTTCTCGTTGCCCTCCCGCCGGAAGCGCTCAATGTACTCCTTGCTGCATTTCTCCTGCGTTTGGCACTGCTCCTCAAAGATCTTGATAGTCTCGTTGAAGGCCTCAATTGCTGTCCTCTTCATCTGAAGCTCCTGCGGAGAAGGGTGGGAAGAGCTGAGGAAGGGGCAGGATTTGGAAAGGCTTCTGCTGCTTTGCAGCCTCTCTTATCCCCTTCCCAAAGCAGCACGGTCCTCACTGCAGCCCAAACGTCCCCCACTTCAAAGCCCGTTCTCTGCAGGGCCCCCCCAAGCCCAGGCACAGACAAACGGGGCAGCGGGTTCCCGACCTCCGCGCTCGTCTGTGCAGATCAGCACAGCTGCAGAGACCAGGGGACAGCGGGGCAGCCCGCACGGCCCGTGCTCCCGAGGGGGAGGCAGCGCCCACGTACCTGGGAAGTGCGYGTGTACTCCTCATACAGCAGGTCGTACTCCCAGCTCTTGTCCTGGTACTGCTGGTGATAGACCTTCAGCTGCTCCCCCACGGCTTCCACGCTGTCCTCTTTCACCACTTGGTCCTGCCACACGCAGAGCCTCAGTCAGGACCTGCTCCTGCCCCACGGCAGCCCCTCTTGCGAGGCGGCTGGCCCCACACCAAAGCCCCACCAGCCCTGCAGGATGTTTGCCACCCCATAAGGCGATGTCCTGGCACAGGGGAGTGGTGCTGCTGGACAAGGTCTGGACCAATCTCTACAAGCTCTGGAGGAGCACTTGGTGCATGGGACCCATCTGCCACAGGGCCAGGCATGGAGGAACAGATTGTCCCCCACAGCCCGATTCAGGCTGCGCCGGCCAGTCCTGTCCCTGCAGCGCAGGTCTCACCTGCTGGTACTTGGAGATGGGGTAGAGCAGCCTGGTGTCCAGCTTGGCGTTGTACTGGGCCAGCGACTCATGTCGGTAGTGAGTGATGAGCTCCACCACCGAGCCAAAAGTCAGGGGCTCCGAGAAGCCGTATTTCCCTTCCCGGTGAAAGATCTTGATCAGCTTGTTATTGCCTCCTTTCCTGCAGCAGAGAGGGGGGAGCAGAGAGCGCTTACCACCACCCCAGCACCCACACGTGCTCTCCCAGCTGGCCACGGTGCTCTGGCCAGCACAGCCCACGCACCAGCCTGGACTTGCCCAGCACGGGGTCACGTGCTGACAGCTCCACCCCGGAGCAGCAGAGGCTCTCGGGAGACCCCAGGGCCCCACCTGAGCGTGAGTGTGTACTCCCCCTGGATCTTGCTGGAGGCATCGCGCACCAGGAAGGTACCATCTGGCGTGTCCCGTAGCTTCTCGTTCACCTCCTCCCTGTGAGGCACAAGAGATGATTGCCACGGCCTGCGACGTGCAACCAGCCTTCCCCCGAGAGCCTAGCAGCCTGGATGGACCAGGCACCCATGGTGGTTGGCCCAAAAGACACCCCGCACTCCAGTCTAATGTGACAGACAGGGCACGCAGGGACACGAGCTGCCGGCACCCAGTGCTGCCCAGGGCCGCGCAGACGTGCCTGGGCTCCGTGTGCTCCCAGGCCGCCCCCTTACCGGGAAATGTCACCCCAGTACCACTCGGCGTCCTGCAAGGGCACGCTGTTCCCGTTGGCCAGGCTGGCTGCACTGGGCTTCGGCTTAGGCGGTTTTGGAGGCAAAGCTGTAAGAGAAGCAGGGTTGAAGCAGGGTTTAAGAAGGGCTGGCCCTGATCCCAGCTCCCCACCCTCGCCAAGGGCAATCCCTCGGAGCAGCGAGCACCCTCCCTGCAGCAACCGTCCTGGGAAGCCCCGCTTGGCTGCAGCGCTGCCAGGAGCTGCTCCAGGCACGCACACAACAGATTAGTGCCTTGAGCAGGCCTCCAGGCACAGCTGGGTACAGAAACGCCCTCGGCAACCCGTTCATGGGGGCAAACGCTCCACGTCCATGGAGCACAAATGCCAGTGCCTCAGACCCTGAGGAGGGGGCATCTCAGCTGCTGGTCCAGTACCTGGAGGCAACTGTTCCTGCTCCGACTCCTTCGCTTGCAGAAGTATTTCCAGAAATAGCACGGAGAAGTCAGGGCTCAGCTCTGGGCTGCAGGGAGACAGAAGCCAGTAAGATCAGCAGTTGTGGGGGAGAACTCGGCACCATTCCTGCATCCCCTGGGCAAGGGGCGGCCAGGGGCAGCTGGCTCAGCCCAGCACACAGCCCAGCTGCCAGATTGCACGTTGACCCAGAAGCAAGAGCTCTGCCCTGGCTTCGAGTCCCACCTCTGTGCGCTGCCAGCAGTTTAATCCCACGTGCAAGGCAGGGGCCATGGGCAGACCTGCTGTTACGGTCCGCACTCGTTGTCCTGGCAGGCAGAGCAGCCGGCACTTGGTACAAGGCTGGAAGCCGAGAGCCTCACATACCTGGCACCAGGCAGCCGGAGGAGAAGGGGGCCGAAAATCTCCCCCARGGCCCGAGGGTGGAGGCTGTTGCTCTCTGCCTGCTGCGATACCTTCCCCAGATGCCGGAGCAGGAACTGCAGGGTGAGCATGTTCTGGAGCGGGACCGCAGGCGACTCCAGGGCCAGCAGCAGCTGCTTCCGGCAATTCTCCGCCTGGGGGATCTCTGGGGAGAGGCGAGACACGATGGAAAGGCCGGGCCGGTCGGCACCGCTCTGCGTGCTCCAGCTGCGCCACGGCGTGGGAGCGCTGTCGGCTGGAGCCCACAGGGACGGGGCCTATTTTAATACCCCAAGGAGAGGCCCTTACCCTGCAGGATGCGAAGAATGTCTCCGTGCACGGACACCGGCACCACGGGGGCTGGCAGGTCTTGCAGGTAGCCTCGCAGCGCCTCGCTCAGGGAATGCACGTCGARGGGCTCCAGGTCGCCCAGGGTCCAATCTGCCAGGGCAGAGATTTCCCCCGGGTGACGGGCACAGCCCCGGGCACGCAGCCAGCAGCCCCGGTGCTGCCGGCACGCAGCCCAGAGACCATCACGCCCCAYGCAGAGCATCTGCCGCAGCAGGAGCGCAGCGAGCGGCGGGGGCGCTCGCCCGGTGAACAGGGACGCAGGCGCGTCAGTGCCAGACCCCYGGCAGCAAACAACGTCCTGGGGTCCCCAAAACAACGGGGGTCCCTCTGCCAGGCACCGGGGTCAGAGCACAAGACAGCTGCAAAACCCCTCGCTGCCCCCAGCGCGGCTGGGCCCTGGGGATCCGCACAAACAGCTCAGCTCCAAACTCGCTGCACCCGCTGCTGCGGGGAGAAGCACATCCAAACTCGCGGCGATTCTCCCCGGCCAGGCAGCACAGCGGAGCGAGTTCGGGCAGCCCCCGGGCAGCCGAGCGGCTCTCGCGAAGGAAAGCGCCCGGATGCGTCCCCCAGCCCATGAAGAGGAACCCGGCTCCAGGAACCCAGGCGGGTCCCCCCGGGATGGGGGTCAAGTCGTTTCAAGTGCCCCCACCCTTCTCCCCGAGCCCTGCCGCAGGAATCCTGGGCACGCACCACCTGGAAGAGTTTTATTCCCTGCTGCTGTTAGGGACGAGCGCAGAGAGGGAATCAGCTGACCAGCCACATACCAAACCCAACGGGGAAACGTCTCCCTCGAACCGGGCCGTCCCGCGAACGCGAGGCGCGGGCTGCYGGAACAGCACGCAAACCCTGTGCGGATGGTGGCACGGCCAGAGCCGGCAGCGCCGTTCAGCTCAGGTTTGTGAACGGGGACAAGGCAGCACGGTGCTGGAGGAGGCCCAAGGCCGGCCGAGAGGCAGACAGCTCTGAAGGCTCCCCGGTGGGACGGCCGCCACAGGCACGGCAGAGCCAGGGCTCCAGCCTCCGAGCCGAGCTGCAAGATCCTCCCCTGCTTATTAGCGGTGCGACAGAGCCGGAGAGGCCTCCGCCAGCCCATCGGCAGGAGACGAGCACCAGGAYTGGCTCCGCAGCCTCCAAGCCGGCGCTGCGTCCCTTCGCCGGGGCGGCAGCCACCTCCCCGCTCCCGTCCCTGCCACGCRGGAGGGGGACGTGTCGGGACGGGAAGGCCCCGCCGCAGAGCCGGCGTGCCGGGAGTTAGGACCAGCCGGGGACAGGGATGAGCCTGGCCTGGATTCCATTACTGCTGGCGCTGTCACATCCACTAATCTCCTCCATCTGAGCCGCCTCGCCTCCTCACCATAAAGAGCTGGTTCTTACCGGTTTTCAGCGCTTGCCGCAGTTCGGAGCCAGATGTCCTGTACAACATCTCGCTGTCCAACCCTGCGGGAGCGAGGACGCTGCTGTTAGCCGCGAACCGGGCAGCCAGGCGGCTCCCGACGCGCGCACCGTTTCGGAGCCAGCCCGGTGCCAGCCGCTCGCCGGCAGGACGACGGCTGCGGCACGGCTCACCAGGCCTGGAGGGCGTCCAAGCCACCCGGCCGACACAAAGCTGCTGCAGACGCTGCGACAGCCCGTCCGGCCCCCAGGACGCCCGCTGGAGACCCAGGCCCCGGTTTGGYGCCCCCGTCTCGAGCCAGAGAGGAGCTGGAGGCCTCCCTGTTGCAGGCAGCCGCGTGTCCYGCTAAGCTCGGTCTAACACCGATAGCGTTTGCAGACAGCCGCCCCCCACCAGGAGGTTTTGGGGGGTACTGACCCCTCGGGGCTCAGCGTCCCCCCCTTACCTTTCTTCTCAATGGCTTCCACCAGCTTCACCAGCAGCGGCGGAGCAATCTCCGGAGGGCTGAACTGCTCCTGCAGGTCTGGGAGAAGAGGTCCTGGGGGACAGGGAGGGAGAGAAGGGCTCAGAGCCAGCTCAGAGCTTGCAGCAGGGCCAGGCACCAGGGCGAGCAGCGCTGCTCCGAGCGGCGACATCCGAGAGCAAGGAAAGCTGTGGCTCCTGCTGCCAGCGCGCCGGCACGGAGGGGGTCACAGCCCACGCAAAGCGCGGCACRGAGGCCTCGGAGCAACCGGCGAGGCAAAGTTTATCTCCACGAGCGACCTGGGGACACAGACATGCCGGGCAGGCACCGGAGGGGTTAACAGGGCTCCCGGAGTTCAGGCCCGGTTCACAGCCGCTGCCTCTGCCCAGGCCGGGGAGCTGCACGGGGCCTGGCGGAGGAGCTGCGGCCGGGGAACGAGCTCGCGGTGGTGAGCTGCGATTAATCCAGCGATTCAGACAGAACGCCGTGTCAGCAAATTCCTGCCCTTGATTGCTCATTTAACATGGAAACCAGCCCTCCGCCTCCCCCCTCCCCGCTAGCCCGCAGCCTCCGTGCAAGCTGTTAGCGAGCGCAGACAGCCGGCGGCACGGGACCAGGGTCCTCCCCTTCCCAGGGGCCGGGGGAATCGGGGCGCCCCGGAGGCAGATACCGCGCTGCCACGTGACGGCAGCCGGGGACGTGAAATCCAACCAGCGCAAACTGGTCTGTGCAGCGCAGCCAGCTGCTCCGGATGCTTTTTCCCATGCCGTCTCGCCCGGCTGCGCAGCGAGCGCGAGCCCCAGGGAGCCGTCRTGGCCGTACCCGAGCGCGCGAGAGCTGCCGCGGCCGCGGGCGGGAGGCCCGGGCCCGGCGGCCGCAGGAGGGGAACCTCACCCCGAGCTCGCCCCGGCTTGGCGAGCCCCAGCAGCGAGCCCCTCCGCGGGGTCCCTGCCCTCTCCAGACACCCCCCTGCAGCTACCCAGGCGCCAAGGCCCCGCATCAAACGGCATCCGGCCCGTAACGGGGTCACATCGGCATGGGAAGGGCTGGGCGCAACCGCACCGCGGCCCCCGCTGGGTCGGCTCGGCAGAGCCCCCGGCCCGGGGCAGCGCGGCACCTTCCTCACCCGTGCCGGAGGGGAGACGCGTGCCGGGGCAGGAGCGCGCAGGCCCGGCCGGCGGCTGCCAGCGGGAGGCTTGCCGAAGGGAGCGCGGCACCAGGCCCGGTCTTGCTCCCGGTCGAGCCGTGGCCCGGAGCTGCGGCACGGGCTGCTCTGCCGGAGGAGGCTTCAAATATCYGCGAGCTGCGGAACGGGGCCGGGGAGCGTTAAATACCGCGGCTTCCTCTGGCTGCGCCGAGACGTGCACTAGCTCGCTGCCGCGCCGGCCAGGCCCAGCGCCTCGGAGCACCTCGCGTCGGCGCTCAGAGCCAGCTCCCGCGGGGCGGCAGCAGCAGCGGGGTCCGGTTGGCGCCGTTCGGGGTGGGAACGCTGCCGGCCGGGGCGAGAAGGGCTCTGCCCGGTGCAGGTCCCGGCTCCTGCCGCGGCGGGGCTGCACGAGGCCGGCAGCTCCGGGCCTGACCCCGCTGCGGAAGGGCTGAACGGAGAGTAAATAGTGGCGCTGCCCACGTGGCCCGGCCGGGAATGTGCTGCTTCAGCAGGCAGCAGCCTGCGTTTTTATCAGGCGGCCTGCAGCGGAGCCAGCAGCGGCTCCCGAGCCCGCTGGGCCTCCGGGCTGGGCCGACGCGAACAAGGCCGCTCACAGCGCGGCCGCGGCAGCTGCGGAAATATTTCCAAGCCGCATTTTCCGCTTGCGCTCGCTGCAGAAGGCAAACACCGGCAGCTCRTAAATTCACCATCAGAAACTCCGGGGCCTCGCCGCTCCGCAGGGCCACCGCTCCTCCTCGGGCGGCGCGGGGGCCCCTTCCCTCCCGGGCTGCCTTACGTCCGGGGCACCAGCCACGCTCGGCGATGCGGAGGGGCTAAAGGACTCGGGAATCGCTGCCAGCCAGGACASGACCCAGGAAACGGGGCAGAAAAGCGGCCAGCTACAAACTTAGCAGAGATCCCTGCGCCTCCCGGGCAGCCCTCACCCCAGCAGGGCCGGGGTTAAACGCAGCTGGGCTTAAATTCAATTTCTCAGCTGCAAAAATGCGTCTCCCCAGCAGCAACCCCACGTGCTGCACGTCCGAAACGCTGTCCTGCAGGCCCCCAACCGCCAAGCCAAGGTGGAGGCCGCCGCTGGGGCTCTGGGCAAGGCGCCGGCGCAGCCCCGAACCCCGAGGACGGTGACGGAAGCACGGCTGGCGCAGCCCCCTCCCTGCGCACCCTGGTACCCAGCTGTCACCCGGCTCCGTCCCAGGGCGGGAAGCAGTCGGGATGGCTTTGGGTTTACCTTCCCCAGCCATGTCTTTTCCATGCACCAGGAGCTCTGGCCYGCATCCGCCTCCACACCACAGAGATCTCCTACCCCTACCCAGGGCAGCGGCTTTGACCACCCAGACGCACCTCCGCAAAGCCCTGCTCGGAAAGGGGAGGATGAGAGAGCCCGCAAGGACATAAATGCAGCCCCGGAGGCAGCGCGAGGCTGGACGCCGGCGAGGCCGACACATCCACCGCAGAGCGTGCCCCGGGCTCCCAAGAGGAGCTGCTTTCTTGGAAAAGCAGGTTGGGAGTGGGATGACTCAGGTCAGCAAGCTCCCATTGCCAACCCAAACGCACGGCCCAGCCGCATTCCCACCCTGCAGAGCCGCTTCCCGCGGCCCTCCCCTCCGCGCCCCGGAGCCTGCCGGACAGGAGCACGCGAGGCAGCTCYGGGGCGCCGCACGGCAAGCCTCAGCCCTGTCACCTCGGCTTCCCAGGCTGAGGCAGGGCTCTTTTTCGTCCCTTAAGATCCTGGAGCGGCTTCACGCAGCTAGAAGCATCTGATGGGAAAGCCAGGTCTCCCCGYGAGGGAGGCTGCCCTGCCGGGAACGCTCCCCGACGCCCACCACGTCCTGCTGCCGACCCCACTTCTCCCATCTGCACCAGGGGAGTTTTGTGCAACGCCCCAGACGCGCAGAGCAYGGCTATCGCCCCCGTTCGCCGTCTCGGAGCGCCCAGCGCTTGCCGAGCCCGGCAGCGCCCCGTGCCACAGGGCTTATGAGCCCGGGGGCAAGAGAAACGGGAAAGAGAGGGCAGCCGCGCCAGCTTTACGAGCAGCATGGATGCACGGAGGTCCTCCCAGCTCCAGCTCCAGGACCGGACCCCGTGCAAAGCCCAGCGCCGCAGGCCGGGAGGCAGCCGCAGGCGCCCCGCAGCCCGTGYCCTGCCCCGGGGCAGCTGCCCGGCCCCGGCGAGAGCCCCGCGAGCCGCGGAGAGGGCCCCGCGCCAGGCAGACAAGCAATTAGCTCCAGTTCTCGGAAGCACTCCTTTAGACCCTGACTTTTCTCCTCTTGCCCAGAGACAAGTAATTGTGTGTCTCAGCAGGGCTGAGCGGCTCTTGGCAGGGAGCRGTGCCCCCGGCGCTCCAGAGGGAGGGAGGGAGGGAGGCGGCAGGGAGAGGTCAGGGCTTATTCCATAAAGGAGAGAGGGGGGCAAAACTCTCAGCAGAGCAGGGAGAGGGACCAAGGACCACGTGGATCCCAGCCAGCCAGAGCGGGAGGAGGATCCCAGAGCGGTACGACCGGCGCAGGGCTCTCCCAGGAGCCACCACGCAGATCGTTAAGTTGGAGAGAACAACGTGCTTTTCTCTCGGCCAGGACTGAACGGGAGCCAGCAAGCCCCGAGCAACTCGGTCCCCGAGACACAAGGAGGGGACCGGAGCGCTGGGCACTGCGCAATGCTCCATCACCGCTATGGCATGCGGCACGGCTTACCTTGCTCCAGAGCCTCCTGCAAACGGCACCCGCTGGCCCCCGGCGTCGCGGGCAGRGGCCTCTGCACTCGGGGCCGGTGAGAGGGAACGGAGATCTTCACGGGCCCCACGTACTCCACGTACGTGCCGGGGAAGTCTCCCTTCTGCTTGGTCCGCTCGTTGACGCCCAGGATCCACCCGATCTGGTTGGGGGTCTGCTCATCGCCATCCTTGAAGCCCAAAGCTTGCAGGGCCCCCTTGCTCACCACCAGGATGTCCCCGGGCACCAGGTCAATGTCCTCCTCGCGCTCTTTGTGGTAGGGGTAGAGCGCGCGGTACTGGAATCCATCGGTGCTGCCCATTCTCTCTGCCTCCGGGGATYGGCTCTGATCGGCAAGGCAGCGGCGGCRGGCGGCAGCGGAGGAGGCACCTCAGAGGCAGCTCTCCCCCATCAGCGCTCCGAACGTCTCTGCACAAACCGGGACCCCAGGAGCCTCGGCGGGGTGGCCCCGCGTGCTTAAGTGCAGCCCCTTTTCCTTAGCTTGAAGCCACGATTCAGCCAAATGATGGAGCACAGGGAGAAGGAGACAAACATAATCCAGCACTCGTGAGCGGGCATGCAGCAAAGAAACGGGAGAGCCGGGTTCAGTTCACCAAAAAAGGCTTCTTGGAGTCCAGAGGGCAAAAGCACGGAGCGCGTCCAGCCGAGGCCGCTGCGGCATGCTATTCCTCCCTTCCCAGTGCCTGCAAAGAGAAGACCCGTTACTGCCCAGCCCGGTGCTGCACCCCGCACCCAGCATTCAACCCGCGGCTTGATCTAGGTGGCTGCGAGAGGCAAGACTTGTTTCTCTCCTAACCACCCCAGCCAGCAAACGCAGCTGATACCGAGCCCTGGATCCAAGCGCTCTCCCCCAGAACGCGCTATTACCAATTTACACTCCAAACGCCAAAGAGGAGCCAGCGGCCCGACTTGCAGCAACGCTCTGCAGAGAGGACGCCTCTCCCACTGCAATCAGACACGAACTCTGCATCTCAAAGAGGTTCGCTTTGCTTCTTCAGCTTACTCTCTTCATAGCACTTATGCAAACAAGAAGGCAACACATGGGACAAAACAGCCTTTTATGCAGGAACTTCTGCATACAGAAAAGGGTGACCCTGAAACCACCAGCTGGGGACCCTGAATAGCAGCAAAACAAACAGAGTTAACCTTTTCTTGTTAAACCGATTCACAGTTCACCTTTACACCTCCCTGTGCAATCCCCCACAAAGTCATTTTCTGGAGGTAACTGCCCACAAATGTAGGTTAACCAATTTTTCAGTTAAAGGCTTTTAAGATGCTTTGCAATTCCCACAGAGCAGCACTTCAAAGCCTAGCTTTGAGCAAAGTAAATTTTTGAATTTTTTTAAAGCAGTTAACAGCGTCAAGTGCAGACAACACAGGCACAATTTCTTTTTGCAGAGATGGAGGGGATTAAAAAAATAAAAAAGAAAAAAAAAATCCTTAAAGCCTTCAAGTCTACTTAGAGCTACTAACTGCCTTTAAGCTATTCAAATATAGAGAGAAACTGAACAACATGCTGCCTGCCCAGCCCAGAAATCCACCAAAAAGAAAAAAAAAAAACAAAAAACCCCGGGTTATGACATGTTTAAGGGATGCATGAACAACGGCACCCGAGTTCCCACCAGCTGGGCACGTCCTCTTTTCCCATACCCTCCCCGCCACGCAGGCCAGCTCCATGTTTCCCCGAGGCTGACGCCGGGCAAAACCCAGCGTTCGGGTTCCCGCAGACGCCGCGTGCCTCCGAGGAAAGGACCCACGAGGCAACACGACAGCCGCAACCTTCGGGAGCGGCTGAAAACTAGCGCTCCCGAGTCCCGGGCGACACCGAGGGCCACCCGAAACGCCGCAGGTCCTATTAACGGCTCCGAGCGCTTTGGCCCAGCCGCGTCTCGCGGCGCAGCGGCGCGGGGGCTCGGGCGCCAGGCCGGCGAGGCCACGGCGCAGCGAGGAGGGAAGCGGGACTCCCCGCAGGCTGCAACGATCCCACTTCCCGCCGAGCGGCAGGAAGGTCAGGCAGGAGAGCAGCACGGCAGCTCCCGAGGAGCCGCCTCGGGAGCCGCCGCGGAGGTACCGGGGCAGGGGGGAGACGCAGGGCAAATGGATCTCGCTGGTGGTGGGAGGCCAAGGCTCATCTAAACACTACGAGACCTTCCCACGTACCCAGGCTCTGCAGCCTAAYGCTCATCCAGCACCGCCCGGCAAGGCAGGCGCTATCCTCCTCGTTCCCTGGAGGGAGACGAGAGGCACAAAGAGGCCACGGCACACGAAACCCGCGCAGGAGCCAGGCCTGAACGGGTTGCCTGAGCTTGGGCAAGCGTCCCAGCCGGGCTGTCTTCTCCATGAATGAGCAGGCTTCGCCCTCAGGGACGTAGGACGCTCGCAGCGAGGTTGCAACTGGCGGGCAACAGGACTGAGCCTGATCCAGGCGGCTGGGGAATTTCTCCGGAGCTCCGAGAGCAACACCAGGCTGCGCAGCCCGGACTCGTGGGACATGGGGCGTCCGCGGGCGAAGCAGCGCATCTCAGCGCAGCCGCCAAGCGAGTGGAGAGCGAGTTCCCGCGGCGGCCGCAGAGAACTCACAGCGGAGCCCGCATTTCCCGAATTCAACCAGTGCCAGCCAGGAAAACATCGCTTCACAATCCCGAGCACGAAGAGAGATTTACGGCTCGGCTCAGACGCCTGCCCTCGCCCCTCTGAGCTCTGCCTACCGGGGTCCGACAGAGGAGTCAGCAGGGCTGGAGGTGCCGTCTAAGTGCTGGGGCCCCGAGCAGTCGCGGCTGCTGGGAAAGGCATGGGCAGCTCCTGCTCTTCCCGCGGGACAGATCCCAAAACGCGCACGGAGGCAGCAGAGCCCACGTGCAGTGGGGTCGACGCTGCCCCTCTCCCGGGAAGGCCAAGGCACCTCCCGGCTTCCCCCCTCGGATCCCAGCACAGGGACCGACTCCAAGAGCCTCAGACAAGCCGGTGCAGCCGAAGATGCTGGAAGAACAAACGCTCAGTCCCGGCAAACTCGCTCAGTGGCTTTTAAAAGCAGACCTGCGCGGAGGGCTGGGAAGAGGAGACGGTCGCTCCAGAGCACCGAGCCTCTACAAGCAGCAGGTCCTGCAGCTTCTGCCACGCTGCCGCCCGGCTCCGCGGACCCCTCTCAGCCTGGCGTCTGCCCAACTGCTGCCGGACACGGGTGGGAAAGCAGGGGCAGAGACGCAGCTCCGGTCTCCCCGTAGCAGCAGGTCACTTGGCACGCACGCTCACAGACGCACACTCGCACAATGCGAAAACAAGCTGGTGCCAGGCTGGCCCTGGCCCTCGCCTGCCCGGCCCGCGCTCCGGCGGCGCTGGGCTCGCGCGCGCGCCCCGGGAAAGGCAAAGCCGTGTCGCTGGCGCTGGCGCCTGCCCTCTCCGGGGAAGGGCGGTCGCGGGCCCCGCCGCAAAGCCCGCGGGCCGCTTCCCAAGCCGAGCTGCGTGTGTGGGACGGCGACCGCGGGTCGGGAAACCTCTGCACCCGATGGAAAGCAGATGACGGGATCGGCATGCGTCTTTTGGGAGAGGGGGAGGGAGCGCTCCTTTTCCAAAGCCCTTAAATAGATGTTTGGAGGGAAAGCGAATTTGGGAACGAGGCAGGCGGCGCTGAGAGCCCAGGGCACGCACAAGCCTGTCCGCTGGAAGCACACCTCCGAACCAGGGCTCTGCGTGCGCAGGAAGGAGGGAGGGAGAAGTTTGCCAAAAGATTTCAGCTGGGCCAGCCTCCAGGTTCGCTCAGCTCAYGGAGAGGAAGCCTTGTGTGTCTAAGCTGGCTAGCGCTTGCTTCGGCTCCGCTGAAAATCCCATGCATTAGACATCTAAATACCTTTGGTAAATCTATCTCAGTGCCCAGAAACAATCCCCCGATTCATTAACTACTGTCAATACTTTCTTTGTTTAACACATCGGTTTGAAACAAAAAACATTACAAGTCTTTTTGTGCATGTCCAGCACATAAATAAAAGCATCTTAACATTTAAAATGCGGTTCCTGGGCTTTTTAACTGACTCCACATTCAGTTCAAAGTGCAGCTTGACTCCAAGCAAGAATAAGTGTTACTTTTCCTCCAGTAAGGCAAAAGAATGCATAAACATAAGAAAAGGAATATGCTTGCCACAACCTATACAGCTCAAATATTTCCCAATTACATCAGATCTCCAGCTAGCAAAAAAATGCCAGATCAAGTTCTGAATGGCAAAACACTGCATGTTAATGAGCCGCAAACAACGGGAACAAACCTTTCTTTTGCTAACAAAAAAACCCAACCAACCAAACAGCCAGAAAGAAAACAGGACAATGCAACTACGAATGGACACAAAAAACGGACACACAACCGCCTGCCACACCGTGACCTGCCACCGCAACGATTGCTGTGACTTTTTCTGACCGCTGGGACTTGCAGGAGCTGTGCCGAGGCCGGGGCTGCTGTCCCGAGGGCGAACGCGTCTCCCCAGGCACGCGCGGCCTCTCCCCGGAGCCTTACAGTAGAGGCACGGCAGCGGCCAAGGCCGTTTTCACCTCGTTTCTCACCAAGAGACACTTCTGCTGCAGCCTGCGACGGAGCCCAAGGAGCAGCAGCATCCTGCCACAGCTGCCAGCTTCCCCTGCCAGGGATACGGTGCTTATTGCTCAGCCTTGCTTTAGTCACTGAAGTCCAAGGAAGCGAAGGAATATCTGAAACATTTCACTGAAAAATAACTGTTATGGTTAGCAGGGATCCGAGAAGCCGAGTAAATCCCTGCCTTGGGATGACCTACGCCCATCTTATCCTTGAGAGACGTTCGGAGGTCTCAAAGGACAGGTCGGAGAGGCGCCTGGGGCAATGTGCAGACCCGTTCCAGCACTGGGCTTGCTGCTTGGAAGTTTCTCCTGATGTTTGACTTTCTTGCTTCGGTTTAGGCTCATCCTGTCTCACCCCGCTCAGGAGCTTTCTCCTCCTCACTGCAAGACCCCTTCACTCGCTGGGAGGCTTTTGTGCTCCGCTCAGCCTTTGCTACCCACCCGGAGCTCCCTAAGGAGCAAGAGCACACCGTTTCCATTTCAGGAGCATTTCTGGGGCAGGCTTTAGGGCTTTTTTCAGAAGTAAACCCAGTAACTGTATTTTGGCTATTTCCCTCAAAAATTACAGTTTTAAAAGAACACGTATATAAAAAGTAACATTGTAACTCCTGATTTTGCTAACCCATCTCCGTAATATCACGCTACTTGTTCCCCGGGACTTTTGGAATTGTGCAGATGCTTTAAGGATTTATATGACCATTTATTAGACGCTATGTGCAGCAGAGCAACGAAATGAAGTAACCTATAAGGCGAGAAGGAGCCAGAGTATTTCACTGGCAGGCCAACAGTATTAGGATATTGGTTGAGAGAAGCAGGACCTTTCAACTTGAAAAATCCACTGTTCCTTCCTCTGTTTGCTTTTTATCTTCCATTACTCAGTTACAACAGTTCCAAGCAGTGGCTCCAGATATTCTCAGAGGAATTAAAAGAGCCCCTGATATTATAAATACTCTTTTTCACTGTAAACACACACCAGCACTCGGACCGAAGCGCGAGCRCTCTGACACGGCTCCAAGCTGGCTCTGCAAATCGCTCTGCTCCTCGCTGCATTCCTTCGGAGCTGCGGTTTCTCTCCCAGCCCAGAGCTTTTGTCCAGCCAGAACCAACTATGGGCAGAAAGGAGGATTTTCCCCGAGTTCTTAAAGCGCGGTTGACAAAACCTTGTTCTAGCGGGTTTAAATAAAACCCAAGGGTTTGAGGCAGAAATCACCTTTAGGAGGACCAAAGCATCGCAGAGCAGCAGCGGAGCGAGACGCAGCGAGGAGCTGGCTGCCGCCCCGAACCACACGGGCAGATCTAAGCACGACTCGCGCACGTCAGAGAACAGAGTCACCAAAGAAACCAAACCATCGCTTGGACTTTCCCACACCATGGAAGAGGCAGCGACTGGAGCAGAGGCCAACCCAGCCTCGGGGACACACCAGCCCTTTGCACGTTAGGGAAGGGTGGGGGAATGGCCAGGAAAGCAATGGTTTAGGCTATATTTACTCAGCTGTCTCCACTCTCTGCTCTCACAGAGAAAGTCACAGGCCAGTTCCCCAGCGGCTCCGAGAGCTGCTCTGGAAATAAGAGAATCGCGTTAGCGGGAGGAGAGGCAGCCATTCCTCCGCCGCGCGGGACGCGGGGCCAAAAGGCGCGATGCCGGTGTCGCTCCAGCTCCTCGCACGCCCCGGCTCTCGCAGAGCTCCTTTGCGGCAGGTTTTCCCCCCAGGTCTTTAAATTCCCATCCAACACAGACCCCCCCCGGTTTTGAGGATAGGGAAGGCAGGAAATTCCCTCCTCGAGGGGCCGAGAAGCATCACCGGGATGGGAAGAGGCTCAAGGCTCCCTGGAAAGGGAGCGGGGGGACGCGGCCCCGTCCAGGGCGAGGGAGGCCACGGGCGCCCCGCGTCCG
>NW_020448908.1:1139888-1167950 GCF_003343035.1 Apteryx rowi | reverse complement strand
GACGCAGCCCGGGCCCGCGGCCTCCCCCCGCCCGCCGCCCCCGGGCTCCCCGCGCGGAGGGGCTGCGGTCGCGGCCCACCTCTGCGCCAGCCCCATCCGCCGCTCCGCTCCGCTCCAGCCCGCTCCAGCCTCCAGCCCGGCGGCAGCCTGGGAAAGGGCCCGAACGGCGCCGGAACGGCCCGAACCCGCCCCGGAAAGGCCCGACCGGAGCCGGAGAGGGACGAACCGCTCCGAAGCCCTCGGCGGCTCCGCCCCCTCCCGGCTACGTCGGCCGACATCGGGGCCACGCCCCCTCCGGCCGAGCCAATCCGGAAAGACCCGAGTGCTCGCCGGCGCTTGGCGCAGCGCGGCGCGGCGCGGCGGAGGGAGCGCGGCGGCGCCCCCTAGCGCCGAGCCTGGGCGCAGCACCGCGAGCGAGGGGAGCCGGTCACCACGCACCGCCTGCACCGGGCACCGGGCACCACGCACGGCCTGCACCGGGCACCATGCATGGGGCACCATGCACCGGGCATCATGCACAGACCGGGCAGGGCACCGTCTGCCCCAGGCTCCGCRCACAGCCTGCACTGGACATCGTGCACTGGGCACCGGGTATGGCCTGGACCATGCACCAGGCACAAGCTGTGCCGTGCACCAGCTTGCACCAGGCACCACGTTCTCCCGTGCATTGCCTTCCCCTGGCACTGCCCTCCGTGGGCACCCCATCCACGGGCACCCTGGGACCCAGGCTCTCAACATGGGGGGACACGGGTACCTGCGGGCCAGGAGCATCCCCCTCTGCGGGTAGAAGAGAAGAAGGGGACCAGCCCCAGCTGCCGGGGCAGCCAGGGAAACGCTGTGCCGGCAGGACAGTTTGCCACCCAGCTGGAAAGAAGAAATAACGAGAAACTAGTGTTTTCCACTCAGAACCGCTGCTTAGCTCATCTAACAGAGGACACCACGCAGTAGTTCATATCAAGGAACAATTTTAATACAACGTAAAATTTTCCAAATAATAACGAGACCTGTGCTCAGCACCACCCAGGAAGACAAGGGCCTGTTTCCTTTTAAGACGTTTTCCGTAAAATTCCTTTTTACGCAGCACCCAGAGCGCAGCTTTGCAGTCCGGCGCCCTCGGCCAGGCTCCAGATGCCGCTGCTGCGGGATCCCGGCGGGCGACGAGGCGCCTGCCCTGCTCCTCCGACCGGCGCCCGCTTCCCGAGTGCTTCATACAGAAGGAGCAAGACACCAATCTTAAGAAACGGGGACACGAGAGAAAGGAAACAGCAGCTCTGCGCACGGAGGGGGGTTGCCAATGGTAAGGCAGGAGCAGAGACGCCTCCGGCTGCGCCGCCAGATGGAGAAACCTCGAGCGGCGGGAGCGGGACTCCCGCGCCGGCCGAGCACACGCTGCTGCCGCCGCCGCCGCTCCTTTTGGGGGCGAACGGCTCTAAGGTGAACGCGGGAGAAGCAGGTAGCTGAAACAGCCTTGCACAAACCGCACACGTGCACAAAATAATAATCCGGTTAAATAAGCGGCCAAACGGAGGAGCCTGGGCCACCAGCGGCCTCGAGCCCGGCGCGGGAACCGCACCAGCTCGCAGCGGATTTGCATCCTGTAAATACCTGTGTTGTGACATAAGTCGAATACTCTCACTGTCGGACAYGGCCGCTAAAAAAGCCCGTACATGCATTATCAAATGTAAACATTCACGTCATATAAAACATTAGAAACGTGGGGGAATGCCAGGCTGGCCCGTAATTCATTGGGAAAAAAGCCACCAGCGAAGAGGGAGATGAAATTTAGAAATTAACAACAGGGAGAAGTTAAGAAACACAGACTGGAGCTCACTAGATTTTTTTTTTAATTGGAAAACTGGCCTTTCATTAAGCCCCGGGAAGATCCGAACGCACCGGCTGTGCGTCCCAGGGAAGGCTCGGATGTGGATCGTGGCAGAAGAAATGCAAATAGCTAAAACGAACCATCCCAACTCCTGTTCATATTTGCATCGCACTGCTGAAACCCAACCCAACGGCAAAGGTGATGGATGGGTCAGTGCCAGCTGTGCTTTTCCTAACCGGCTCAGTGTCCTAAGGAAAGACCGCTGAAGAGATGATGGAGCAGGTTAGCAGAGTATTTGGTCACCGCTGATTCATTTGTTTCTCTAAAATAAAAATTGACAYCCTGAAATCCGCTACACCTTTATAAAATTAACCCTACTTAAAAGACATGAACCACGTTCTCTTTTTCAAAGCAAACGTGATCCGAAGGGGACAGTAATCCGCCTCGGCTGGGTTCCGAGTGGAGCTGCGAGGTCGGGCAAGTGCTGCCACCTCCCGCTGCAGCTCCCGGGGCCGGGGAACAGCCCTGCGGCGCCCCGGGGAAACGCACAGAGAGGTGACGGCTATTAAAAAAATAAAAATAAAATAAAAAGCCTTTTTTTTTCTTTTAAAGCATTGCTACACATACCTAATGGCCAGTATGAACCA
Source organism: Apteryx rowi (assembly GCF_003343035.1). NCBI lineage: Eukaryota > Metazoa > Chordata > Aves > Apterygiformes > Apterygidae > Apteryx > Apteryx rowi. The sequence goes on along the minus strand of NW_020448908.1, from coordinate 1,165,481 downwards.
GACACCAGAAGGATCTTCACATAGAGCTTAGACCACTAATATTTGGGGGATTTTGCTGTGGGTTTCTGTTCTTTTCACTTTAAATTTTACAATGGAAGGAAAAGCGAGTGCTGAACCACTAATAAATCTGGCAGGAAAACCTGGAACACGACTGGCGGACGGTGCTGGTCCTGCTTCCCTATGGCACGGTGGTACGTGGAGAGGAGAACCTGGGGTGAACGTTGGGGGAGATTCAAGGGGTTTTTTGGAAAGGGGAGGTGACCGAGACTGCAAATCCAGCTCAGGGAAGGCTCTTTAAAGCATTACACYGCTTGCAATCTCAGCTCTGCTCTCGCAGCGGCAGAGCGAAGGAGCCCCCCAACCCAGGGGGTCCTTCCCAGCCAGGTCATGAATTAAACACAAATTAAAGGAAGAGCAAAGACCTGCTACTTCTCAGGAGAGGGAAGACACCAGCCTAAAGATCAGAGCAGCGGAGTAAGAGATCTCAGCTTAAATATTACTTTAAAAGTAYGTCTCAGAACTGGCTTTTCCCTAGGTGCTTTTCCAGCTGAAAATGATGTTAATAAATGGGGAAAACCTAGTGGTTCTTTGCAACATTAGAAAGCATAGCGCCTTCCAGACGGGGGCTAYGAAGCCCTCGGAAAAGGCTGGGATACCGCCAGCCTGGATCGGGTCAGACCCCTCTGACGGTCTTGCAATGCCTCTGTTTAGCTTATAAAAGTAATAAATTAGTTATGAGTATTTGCATCAAGTCCTTTCTATTCACAAAGGTTCAGGCCCTGCCAGGGAAACGCCATTGCCACAGTAAAAGCTCCCACATCTCTACAAAAATATGGACATCTTTCCAGTTAGTACAAAAGCCTTTTGTGAGTAAAATCACTGGGTTATAAGGATCCCTGCAAGGTCTGACGTTAAAAACGTTTCTGGGTGCGTTTCTCTCGCGCGGACGGCTCCTAGGGAAAGCTGCCAGCCGCGGAGCCGAACCCTTCCCGCTCGCCTCTCCTCCGCGGCCTCCTGTCCTCGCTGCTGGCATCACGCGTCCTCGCGGCCGCTYGGAGCCGGCCCGCGGGCATCCCGCTGCCGAGCCGGGCGACCGGGAGGCCCGGTGGCCGCTGGCTCCCGGCCGCCCCGTGGCGGCAGCCCCCAGGGGACGGCTGCTCCCTCCCCACACGTCCGGCGCGAGGGCCCCGGGGCCAGCGYGGGCTCCTGCCGGGGGCTCGGCTCCCTCGGCCGCGGCGAGGCCACRCTCTTGCACTCCACGGCGGTGGTGCCGTCCATCTGCTCCGTGTAGACCCTGGCCATGAGCTGGATGGGGTAGGAGCCCTGGCACTCCCACTCGGCCATGCCGAGCTCCTGCTCATCACTCTCTGATCCCTGCACCGCGATCTGCGGAACCGGCCCGGGTTTCGGCTCTGCCGTGGTGTCCCGCGAGCTCCGGCGGGCTGAGCCCTTCCCGGCCTCAGCCCATGAGGCCGTGTGGAGGCTGCGGCGCTGCGGCGCAGGCTTGTCCTCCGGCCCGGCCTCAGGCTTGACACCGTCTTCGCTTACTGGCAGCAGCTCTGGCTCGTCGAAACTCACTTCTTGAACAGCTTCTTGCTTCTTGAAGGAGTCCCGGCGCTCGGAGAGGTTCAACCTCTTCATGACAACCATCTCTTGGTCCCGGTCATGCCTCTCCCCCAGCCACTCTCGCGTCCGGGACACCCCAGCGTAGCCGTGCTCACTGGCAAACACCTGGGCAGGCGCTTCGCCCTCTCCCAAAGCCTCTCCTGCCCCATCCGCTGGAAGCAGCTCTAGTCCCAGCTTCCGACCACTGATGGTTTTCTTCTCTGCCAGGTAGGTTGCAATCTTCTCCGCAGACTGGACTCGTTTTAGCAGAGGGGACCTGGGGCACTCGGCGCTCCGTGGCCGAGAGCCTTGTCTGATGATGGTGGGGGGGGACAGAGTCTTGCCCTGGAAGGAATGGACGTTTTTGGGGTAACCGGGCAGCGGCGACGGAGACCTCTGGGGGGAAGGCGGCCGCTGGGCAGAGGACGGGGTGCAGGCGAGGGGCGAGGGGGGGATGCTGCTGGTGGACTTGCGGCGCCCCACCTTGTAGCGCTGACCGCCGAGCTTGGGCGCCAGCCCGTGCAGGGAGCTGGGGCGGACGTGGCCGGCTGGAGAGCTGGGGGTGCTGGAGGAGGGAGAGGTGCTCTGCGGGGACGCAGCATCTGCCACACAAAGAGAGAAAGGTCACGGTTACACGGGGCACGCGGCAGGACGCTGCGAGAGTGCGGGACAGGGCGAAGGAGCTGCTGAACAGCTGGGAACGCAGCTCTGACCCCAGGAGCGCTGCATCTCTGCCCATGCTATGGGGTGCCCTGAACTCCTAACTCCTTTCTGCAGCGACTGGAGCAAACAAGCACCCAGGACCGCGCGGGCAGGGCCCCGGCTGGGAGCGCGACGCAGGCGAGGTACCTGGGGGCAGGTCTGGCGCGGGGCTGCGGCAGGGCGTCGTGGGGCCGGGGGACAGGCTGTGCGTGGGCGACTCCGGGAGGCTCTCGCTTGACGACAGCGAGTGGTGGAGGCCGGAGGAGAAGCTGCGGCTGGTGTGCAGGACCGTCGACTGCTTGGAGATCTTCTTGAAAAGGGACTTCCTCCTTGGAAGAAATCAAAGGCCGTGGGAAGGGTTTCTATGGGCAGGTTGGTCAGAAACAGCAGGCACAGGCAGGAGCGCTGCTGTCAAAGCCACTGAAGCCACAAACAGCCTCAGCCTCTCTTTAAAGCCAGCAAACCTGCAAGTCTGCACAGCCAACGCTGTCGGGACTATCCACGAGCATGCTACAGCCTCCCACCTCTGGGCTCTGAGGTGTCTGAGAGCCAGGGTGTCCAGCCGGCTCCGCTCACGGCAAGGCACAGCCCATCAGATGAGCATCGCTTAAGGAGGCAGCTGCGCTTTCCCCACCCCAGTTCCAGGTTGTATTTCAGCTCCAAGACACCCAGGGACGAATGCCATTTTATCCCAGTTTGTTTCCACTCACCTGTCCTGGCTGTCCCTTTTCCTGCTCTTCTTACTCCTTCGGGCCATCCTGGTCTTGGAGCTGTTTTTCCGAGCAGGGCCAATTTTTATGGATGTATTCTCCAGGGCTGTGGTCCGCAGTGCTACTTTATTGCCGCTCTGAGAGGAAGAAAATGAGTCATTGCAACGTGCTGGACACAAGCACCAGATTTTAATCTGAAAGACCTGCCTGCGTCTCCCGCTTCGGCTGTCAGCGGAGGCGATGCCAGGGCTACGGCCAGGGCTCAGCTCTCCCAGCTCGAGGGAAAAGGCTTGGACAATTTACAGCGTGAGCCGCATGCTGCGGTGACCATGGCTGCAAGGCAGCTCTGAGTCTGTTTACGGGAACTCATGAGTCCCGAACATCCCCCGTCCCGTGGTGCTGAGTCCCTCAGTTAAAGGCGTGCGACAGTGAAGGCGAGAACTGCCCTCTCGCTATGGCCCGGTCAGAGGAAGACGGAGAACACGTGGAGGAGTCGCTGGCCCAGGACGCCCGGGCAGCTCTGCAGCCACCTATCGCTGGCGCCCTGCTGCGGGCAGGCACACGCAGCACGGTCAGACCCGCGCTGCTGTTAGCACCGGCTGCGGGAGGAGAACAGCCTCCGCTCCAGAGCCCTCCCGGGCTCTCAATTCCCACGGTCTTTAAGGCTATAAACAGTTTGCTGCTGAAAGACTTGACAGGCCTGATCCACTGGTTCTGGGGGCCCGCACACAGAAGGAGCCGAGTTTAAAAACAAGCCGGATGAACAGAGCGAGGCAGGCTGCCTACCTTCAGCAACAGCTCCACGACGTCCCTGTGGACTAATCCCAGCACAGACTCCCCGTTCACATGTGTGATGAGATCACCCGCTCTCAGCCCTGCTTCCTGGGCAGGGCTCCCATCTTCCACGCTCTGAAATTGAAGAGCCAAGACTTTGTTCAGACGCAGCCTACGTTTACTCGCGTGCTGCCCATGGTCTCGACGCAGTGCACAGTGTGACCGGCCCCTCTCCATGCAGAGCTCCCAGGCCACTTACCCACACCATGTGGTGCACYGTGTACACGTCGCTGTCCCCCATGTACACCCGGATGGCTCGCAGCGTGAAGCCGTACTTCTTGCCCGAGCTGTGGATGAGGATGGGGGGCCGCAGGCTGGTGATGGCAAGGGAGGAGTCTCGGCTAGGGGACGAGTCGCGGGAAGACGGGTTGGAAGAGAGTGAGTGGGGGGAGATGGGGCTCATGAGGGCACCGCTGCTGAAGTCATCTGCAAGCAAGAGAAGAATCCGGCTCATCCCAGGAGCCTCAGCACCATGGCTGCGGGAAGCCTGGTTCCTTTACACCCTGTGCATTGCGTGTGCTCAGCCCCGTTGCAAGGGAGCCAAACCCTCCCAGCCAGCTGCAGCACCTGCACCAGCGCCAGGGAAAAACAGCAGCGGCGGCTGCTGAACAAACCCAGTGGCCCACAAACCTGACGTGATGATGAGGGACAGGGCTGAGACAGAGGCGGACTTGGGCACTCGGCCACCTGCCGAGGTTCTTGGCTTGTCYGGCACGTCCTTCTGGCTGCTCAGACGTCGGCCGCCAGCCGGCTCCAGGCCCCGGGGAGCAGAGTTCTTGGTGCCAGTGCTGTTACTCCGGAGGCGGATGCGGTTCAGGCTGACAAGATCAGCTGCACAGAGGGGAGAAGGAAGGAGACAGTGAAATGGCTGAGGACACACACCGGGCAAGCAGTGTCCCTCTGGACCAGCTACAGGACAGGAAGGTGCAGAAGAGCTCATGCACATGGAGAAAACAGCCCCGAGCCATTAAGGCCCCTGGCTGCCTCCACAACAGCCCACGCCAGCGTCTGCAGCCTACGCACCAGATAACGCTGAAGACTTCGCTGGTCCACCTGCCGCTGCATCGGGATCTCCCAGCACAAACGTTGGTCTATCTGGCTTGGAAGGCGCCAGGCAAGGGCTTTCGTCTTCCGAGGAGAAGGCAAACTTCGGCATGGTCTCCAGGCTGTAGGTGCTGGTCAGAGCAGCAGGGCTGAGGCTGCGCTCGTGCTGGGAGTACGGCGTGGAGCTGCAGGACGTCCAAGATCGGAGCCTGCTCAGCAAGAGAAAGAGGGCTTAGGGCACTGACAGCCAAGTGAGGCAGCTGGTAATGATTCACTGCCATGTGCTTGGACATGTTGCACCGCGAGCCTCTGGCAACCCCACGGCAGGGATACAAATCCCTGCTCAAACACCTCTGTGCCGCATCCTCCCCAGCTCAGCACTCACCGGGTCTCTGGGCCCAAGGGGCGGCTCCTGTCCTCGTCTCCTGAGCTCCTGTCCGATCGCTCTGTCCTGTCCTCTTTCTCCTCGCTGTGACTCCGTTCCGAGGATGAGAGGCTGAGATTGGAGTGAGTCTCCAGGTATTCGGAGCTGCTGTAAACCTGAGGGAAAGGCCAGCAATCGGAAAGCAGCAGAAACCTGGGAGTCCAGATGGTGCTGCAGGATTCCTCTGGCTTCCAGGGGACAGTCAGCCAGGACAGCAACGTGCATGTCACCCCCCAGCCATAGGGCCTGTCTTTAGATCACAGAGGTCAGAATCAAATACCTTGCTGAAGCGATGAGAGCAGGAAGAGAACTGGCCAATCTCCACAGACGATTCCTCATCGTTGGTTTCTTCATCCTCCGAATCCAAGTGGTGGTACCTCTCGGAGCGAGCTGAAAGCAAGGACCACAGCAATGCCGGCTGCTTCCCACCCGGCAGCACCCAAGCTCCTGCCTTGCTGTGGAGCCCCCGGCCCCAAGAGGAAGAGGCCGGAGCGCTAACTGCACCCAGCCATCCTGCGTGGAGGTGTATTGTGGCTGACAACCCAATCCCAAACCCTAAGAAGGTTTTGGGATGAGAAGGTAGCATTCTTTTCTTAAGGCTGAGAGGTTTGGAAACAGAATTAAATCTGTTTTGCGACCTAACCCAGGTTGTGAAATGACCAACTTTATCCAGGAGATTTTCATCCCCTGCCAGGGCATCCGATCTGCAGCTGGAATAAAGGATTCACAGAGAGGGAAAGGAATGGATTTGGCCTCACTGTCAAAGTAGCTGGTGTCATCCTCTGACTCAAGCTGGGGGATGAATTCTGCCTTCTGCCGGAGCAGCCCATTCCAGTCCAGGTGCAGGAAGAAGGAATGGTGCTTCACCTCGTGTGCACCGCCTGGCAGGCAGAGGAAACGTGCGTTAGGAGGGGCAGCACACAGCCCRAAACGCTACCTCCTGCTCTCAGCCTGAATGGCACAGAAACAACTCATCCGGCACCCTCTCCCCACAGAGCAAATGGCTTAAGACAGGATGGATCTGCAACCTGCACTAGCCTCTGGCTTCCCAGAGCAAACCCTGACCAGAAAGGGTCCAAGTACCCTTAACACGGCAGGACTTACTTTGGTTTCTGTAACACAAAAGCAAATGCCTCGACATGAATTAGTAGTGTGCCAAGCAACTCCCAAACACTGCTCAGCCCGGAGTCACGCAGCCAGCTCAGGTGATGGCCCCACACACGCGAAGGACCACAGCCCTGCCCGGCGTGGCGGTCAGGACGCGCGTACCGGTGCCCAAGCGCTCGAGCGGGCACTGCCGCAGCAATCGTGTGATCAAGTCCTGAGCGTCAGCAGGAAGAGCCTCATCTCCTTCAGGCCATACAATCTCATCTGAAACAAAAGGGAAAACAAGTCTGAAGTCCTTCCTCCGCTGATAGCAAAAGATTGGGCTAACACGGCTGGGTCAGAGTGCAGTGTAGGCACGGGGCCACAGGGGTGAGTCTAGGGCTGGAAGGAAGAGTTTGCACCAGACAGGGCCTCATGACAAAGGAAGTTCACAGAAGTGACTTCTGTGCAAGAGGAAAATGCACTAGGAGCACTAACAAAATAAAGCCATCCTCCCAAATCAGCAAATCCAGGCTCCAAGGCCTTCACTGACTTTAAACTGAGTCTCACACAAGATGGCTGCAATAAAGCCTAATTAAGAGTGCTAGGAAGAGGATAAAAATTAAGTGGGTATGAAACCAAGCAATGAAACACTGATCGTGTTAAGGAAGAGCCATGACTGCCAGGCTGGGCAGAAAGACCAAATCGAGCAGCCGAACTGCCACCGTACAGCAGCTGCTGACACTCACCACTGATCACCTGCCCAAAGAGCTCCTCGGGGGTGTCTCCGAAGAAGGGGACGCAGCCCACCAGGAACTCGTACAGGATGATGCCCATGGCCCACCAGTCAACAGGCTTCCCGTAGCCCTGGATGAGGATGACTTCTGGTGCGATGTACTCCGGAGTGCCACACACCTGCATGGGAACAAACAATGCTGTTGACACCTCTGCACCCTCTGCAGTAAATCAAGGCCTTTGCAACTGGCCCAGCGTCTATTCTGGGTCCCAGCAACGGGAAATCAGCCAAGCAGAGCAGGGCCAGCACTGCCACATGCCCCAGCCAGCCTGAAACCTTTGCCCTAATGCCATGAGCTCTCAGGAATCCTGGAAGTACCTGCTTGTCCATGAACTCCCGAGTGTCCTTCTCTATGTGCCCTTCGTACAGGTTCGTGGTCATATTCATCAGGCCAATCTTTGACAGACCAAAATCTGTCAGTTTTATGTGGCCCATGGAGGTGATCAGCAAACTGCAAGAGAAGACAGACACAAAGAGATGCGGCTGGTCCTGAGCACGACCAGCCGGAGGAGGACAGTCCCACACCTCTGTCCCAGCTGGATGCAACAGCAAAGAACAAGGAGGGAGGATATGGAAATCAGGTTTTTGGGCATCAGCATTCACTTGCCAAAATGCAACCTCATTCTCCTTTATCTCCCCAACTCTCTCTGATGTATGGAGGCTGAGAAGCAGAGCTAGGGAACCATATGAAAGGGCACCTGCTCTTTTGTTAATGCCCTGGCCTTGGCCAGGATCAGTCCCTCTCCACAGAGAATGCCATGAGTTCCTCTCCTTCCCCATTCAGCCCACCCCGTGCTCAGACCTGACCCAGGTCCTCACTTGTCGGGTTTGAGGTCCCTGTGCACAATGCCGTAGTTGTGGAGATACTCCAGTGCAAGAACGGTCTCCGCGAAGTACATCTTTGCCATGTCGACTGGCAGCGGGCCCATGTTCTTCAGCAGCGTGGCACAGTCCCCCCCTGCGGGAACATGGGTCCTCCTGAGCCCCGAGCACGTGGGGCTCAGAAAAGGGAGAGAGGACACTGGACAGRGTTACACCAACTGCCCTCCCAAGCAGGCAGGGCTCCCAGCACCAAGCGAGACCTTCACACCCCACCTCGGAGCAGCTGCCATCCATGGGCACTTGTCAGAAACCTTCTCCTAAGTGAGCAGCACATCCACCACCTTCATCAATGTGAGAGACTCAGAACCACAGGAGAATCTTTCTGTGCTTCCCTCTGCTGACTGCTCACTGAGCAAAGCAGAGCAGGAGCCAGCAGGGTGGTATCGGTGCTCAGACACCTATCTGTGTTCCTGCACCACATCAAGGGTCTCTCCATTCGCCTCTTCTACAACAGAAGACTGGCAGATGTTGCCTTTCCCCCTCCCTGCTGCACCGTTCAGCCCCAAGCCCTGTTCTCACCTTCCACGTACTCCATCACCATGCAGAGATGTCGCTTTGTCTCAAAGGAGCAGAACATGCTGACCACGAAGGGGTTCTCTGCGAAGGTCAGGATGTCCCTCTCCACAAACACCTGCTGGATCTGGTTCCTCAGGATGAGGTTCTGCTTGTTAATTTTCTTTAAGGCAAAACGCTGCCTTGTCTCTCTGTGCCTCACCAGGTATACGGCCCTAGGGGAGAGCAAAACAACTGGGCCTCAGAACATGTCCTCCAACATCCAGGACCGATCACACAGGGCCACAGGGCTCAGACAGAGAGGCCTAATGGCAGCTATGGTCAGAAACATGCAAATCCAGAGTACGTGGGCTTTGGAGGCCTTTACAGATGGAAACCAACCACTAGACACAAGGCTTCCTCTGCTACAGGTAACCTGCCATGCACTCTGTTCACCAGGCTGGCTAAAAAGGATGTTTCCAGGCATGTTGCAAACACTGCCAGGCTTACTGGGGAACTGCAGACCCTGCAAACCTGCTTCTTCCAGACTTGCATGCAACTGCAGTAACAACACAACGAAAGGCAAGAGCTTTGCACACTAGCTGCAGCCTGGAGGGTCAAGTGGTCCTGCAGGATCACAGCTGCGTCACGTTCCCAGAGGAGCTGGCACTGCTCAGAACTGAGCAGTTCTCACCTGAATATCTGCTGCTGTGACCAGACCGTGCAGGGCAGCCACCAGCTCCCGCACAGGCGCTAGGGCACGGCCCTTCCTCACTCACCCATAGGCCCCGTTGCTGATCAGCTTGATGGTCTCAAAGTCACTCTCGCAGGGTTTCCTCCGCGGAGCAGTGGCTGAAGGCTGGCTCTGAACAAGAGACACGGAAGAGTTTTAACGTTTCCCTGCCTGCTGGTGCTTTACATATCGCTGTGCTGATTGTACACAGGAATTCATCGCATCTGCAGGGCCCATCACTGACACAGACACGGTGCAGCTGCCAACGGACGTTCCTGGTCCCTGACTGGACCATCCCTGAGCCTTCCCCATCCACGAGCTCCAAACCAGAAGACAGAGATGCTTTGCAGACCACGGCCACAAAGCCAAACCTGCCTCACACAGGGGGCCATTCCACATGACACAGCAGCAGCTTAAGAGAGACTAGGGGTGGCTGTGAAATACTACCAATAAAAACACCTGAACACCCATACATCAGTCACTCTCTTAGGGAAAGGATGATCCTAATTCTTGTTTTCCAGACTAAGATAATACAGGAGCTGCTCTGCACACAGGGTGCAAAGAGTTACAGGCTGAAGTGACACAAGACAAAGCTAGAGGAAGCAGGTGAGAAATGCTGGCAGGACTGCGCTCACCTCACAGGTATCATCATTCTCTGGTGTGATGGTGTTCCCGCTGTCGAAGTGATCCAGTTGGACCATTTCTGCAGAAGACAGTGATAACATTCACCTTCTTCTTCATGCTTAACCCCCACAGAGATAATTTCCCAACAAGCACTTTCACCCCAATCACTGAGATCCCCATGGGGATTTAGTTACATGCTTTGTTTGAGCTAYTGTATGGAGAAAATCAGGTCATAGCATTAAGAGGTTAAACATTTATATAATTCTCTTTTTCCATAGTCATTGCTGTGTTCTTCAAGGATTATGGTTCCCCCAAGGCCTTGGCTTTCTATGGATTAAGTGTTCTTGAGATTAATCTACTTTGCTGAACATGTAGGGAGCAATAATGAGAAATGCTGGGCTGGCATAGAGACTTGGACTCCATCCTGGACTGCAGCCCAGCCCACTCAAGCCCATGCCTGCTGCCTGGASGTCACTTCAGCCTTATCCCCCAGGGTCCACTCCAAAATTACATATTGCTCAGGTATAATCCCTTGGCAGGCAATCAGCCATGCGCTGATAGACCCTTTGCGGAAGAGGCACAAACGGGAGAGGAGGAGGGAGCCCAAGGAAGGTGCTGGCTCACTCTGGAAAGGAGGGGAAGGGTGAGCCGGGGGGAACGTGGTGGGTTGCCACCCTGCCTCTGCTGTGACGCACACAGGCCCCCGCAGCCTCTGCTCTGCTCTGCAAAGCTGCCCCACGCCCTCCCCGTAGCACAAAGTGCTCTTGGAGGTGGTCGGCCCCGCTGGGCCACCAGACGCCATCCAGTGCTCATTCGCGTTGGCCAGCAGCAGCCTGGGAATCTGTGTCCTGCTGGAGACCCTCAGCCCAGCGACAAGCCCAAGAGCTTCCCTACCCTCCAGCGGGTCCTTGACTAGTCCCAGCTGGCTGATGATGTATCGGGGAATGTCGGTCTTTATTCCCTGGCCGACTTTAGCATGTCCCTCCGCAGCTTCCAGGAGATGATAGAACTCCTCAGGGTCAAACTCCTACACAGGAGGGAAACCAAACAAAGTCAAGGAACAAGTCTGCCTTCGCTTTGCAAAGTTAAATTTGTCCTCTGAGCTCCACTGATGGCCCCTTTAATTGGGGCACAGGCTCTGGATGCTTGCAGGAGAAAGCTAAATGCCTTGCTCCTGCTTCTAGCATCATGCCTCTAAGCTTAAAGGGTAGATAAAAAAATGCAGCCCTGTGACCTGGCCTAGGAGAGGAGACCTTACAGAAAGCACGCTGGCAGCACGCTTTGGCACAACGGCTTCTTCCAGCTATAGAAAATGCTGGAACCACTAGCCAATTGGGCTCAAAGAGAGAGATCTACCAAATCTGCAACCACAGGATTTCACATCAGATTCATCAACAAAGGAAAATGTTTTAGAAATTGAGTGTAACAGATAAAAACTAAAATCGGATGAGAAAACTTGCAAAGAAGTTCACATCTCCACACTCCACTGGGAAAATCCAGCCTCTCCTCTCCAAGAAATGGCTCTAACACTGTGAATGGTGTTAGCTTGTCTCTGTAGGCCAGCCAGGCTGTTAACCAGGAGCAATTTTCATGGCAGACCGACCAGGTTGGAGAGAACAGGCTCTTTCTACTGTGACATCTCCTCTCTGGGCAGATGCAGACCATAACAGAGATCACACAGCCTGGTACTGTCCCAGGGTCATGGTGGATGACGGTGATCTCCTGGAGGGGCACCTATCTGCCCCTAGGTAAGAAGCTCTTCCCTACAGGACGCAGATGTAGGCAGCTCCGAGCACAGAGGTGCATTGGCGGTGCGGGAGCCACTGGCTCTTACCAGGCACTCCAGAAGGCGTGCAGGGCGGGAGATTATTATCAGCAGCTTCCTCACCAGCTGGTCAATAAGCTTCACTTCCTCGCTCTCTGAACGCTCCTGAGCCTGCCGGAGAGGAGACAGAAGCTGGCAGAGTCACCAACGGCTTGTGCCCCCGGAAGATGGGACTGGGCAGGAACTGCCCCACACTCACATCTCTGAGCATCTTCTCGAGTTTCTCCTGCAGCTCCATGAAGTAGCGGGAGGTGATGAGAGCCCCCTGGGACTTTGCCAGGCAGTCCCGGGCCAGTTCGATGATCTGGTGGTGGATAAAGCCGAGCACCCCATCCGCCAGCGGCAGAATGCTGCTTGGGGAGAAGTTCGTGATAGTGTCCTGCAGACGTTCTTCCATTTGGGCCGTGGCCTGCAAGGCAGAACAGACGGTGATGCCCGGGAACACRCACCCCAACACCGCATTCAGGGTTTGGCCAACAGAATTGCTGATCTGGAGCTACCAGCTCCTGCAGCTCCACTATCCGTGTGCACACCATGGGTTGCACAGCCCCACCCGGGACCAGGCTTCCACCAAACCAGAGAAGCCCCCTGATATCTCCAGAGACTGCTGTTTGCATGGCTCTATGATGAGGCAGAACCATATGTCCCTGTCTCCCCGGTTAGCTACTGTGTCTCCAGTGCCCTCCAACACCCCCCTGTATCTGTACGTTTTATCTTCCATCACAGAGAAGTGATTTTTCTGGAGAAGAAGCTGTCAAAATGTGTTGGAGGCACTAATGTGAGTTGTCCTCGCCAGGCCAGGCAGTTACCTTGGGGAACCGCTCCTTGTAGACATGGTTCATCATCACAATCTCGTTATCAAACGTTCCGCTCGTTCGTCCAGGGCTGTGGAGGGAGGAGGGGGAGGAAGCCAGTTGCATTATGAGATCTAAGTCATTTACAACTATGCAAATAGTTACTGCCCCTGGAGAGTCACCACGATTTGTTCTCTCTTCGTAACTCTCGATCCCACGTGTCACAAGCTGTTAATGCACATCTGAGCTGAGCGCTCAGCCTCGTACCAGCACTTCCAGCAGCATCCCTCCCCCAGCACGCCGATCRAGAGCGCCCTGGGGCCTCCCCCCAGCGGCACGCCTGCTAACACTGCTCAGCTGGCTCAGAGCACTCCCTCCGGAAACGCTCTGCTTTCCCAACTTCAGCATTTCCTCCCCCCGCACCGAGCTGCACCCTGGGCAGAAGTTGAGACAGCCTCACACATGAGATTGCATGCTAGCTGTCAGGTCCAGGGAGCATTAACCTTCTGCAGACCCAGGTCTCCAAACTCAAGTCACTTTAAAATTCAAGGTCACTTTGAATCCAGGTCTCCAGAGCTGAAAAGCTAATGCATTAGTCACTTCATTTTAAAGCTCATCTTTTGCTTCCTCTCATGCTAGAATTTCTGCTTCAGTCCCTGCCATGATGTCAATATTACAGACAGCAACTACAAAGCCACTGGAAAGATGCCTAGACTGCAGCCAACTGCAAACAGGCAAGTATTTGCAGACATCCTGGATTCCACAGTTTGTTGCTGTAATTGCCTTTTTGCAACTCACTGGTGATGGCAGAAAAAAAACCCAACTAAAACCCCACTCTCTCCCCAGCAGACACAGGGATCTTCAGGAAAAAAAACCTTCTCTCTTACCCTCCGTGTGCCCTCACCTGACCCTGCCTCTCACTGGCCCATGCCACTAGCAATGGGTCTATAATCCCTTTACACAAAGCAAGTCACAGGAGCAGCCAGCAACTCATTAACCATGATATAATAAATACCACAATCAGAACCAGATCCAAGCCGCTCACTGCCATTAAGAGGTGAGTCCTAACTCAGCACAGAAACTCTACTTTTGCTTTGTACAAGCAACAGCAACCACAAAACTGGCGTTTCCTTGGTGAAAGAGTCACAACCTGCAAAATCTGTCAGATAGTTAATCTGATTTTAATGAAATTTCAGCGGAGAACACACAAGGCCAGCTACAGTGCTGCCTCCATAAATCACAGCAAGTGCGAGGTACAAAGAGGTTCTTGAACATTTCACAAAAGAAAAAGAGGATTTAACTGAAATATCTCCCGCAAAAAGCACAAACTCCCTGTGTTTGACAGGCAGAAACTTGACCAGCAAGCGSTCCTCGCACAGAGCAAGGCCTTGAAGGGGCAATGTGGAGCTCAGCGGTCTGTTCGTTCAGCCTATGTTACGCTATGGCCCACAGATCTCAGCTCTCCACTCCCCGCTCTGCTCTCTGGCCACCACACAAAGAAGCCATGGAGCAGAGTCCCCTGCACAAATTCCACTGCCAGGATCCCCGAGAAAGCYGCGCACCCACCTGCGATTCTTGTTCTGGAGAGGCAAAGGCTTAGCAGGGGAGGCACAGCCTATAGATGTGCCTGCAGCATTCAGCTTTATTTAATATAGGTAATGCCTCCCAATCCAAGCACATAAACAGGGCTTTTAATCTTTTAATGGCCAGTCAGCTTGGCAGCCTCCCAGCCATGCCCCTGACTCAGCCGCACGCCCTGCAAGGACAGCTCATGAGATGCACTCACAGCAGATGCCACGACTCGGTCTGACCTGTGGTTCCCCTCGCCACTGATGCCTTTGAGACAACTCAGCAAGAGGCTGTAAAATGACCTTTCTGGAACAAACTCCAGTTTCTCAAACCTCAGCTCAAGGAACCTGACTCTCAGATGTCATCTGTTTCCAGGAAAAAAATGCCACATTCTAGCAGACGAGAAACTACTGAAAAACAGGCTCTGACTAACATGCACGGAGTTCTACCAGACTCTCCTGCAATGGGAAAAACTGCATCAGGGTTGATCAACGTCACAGGTCTGGCCAAGCAGGACCAGGACATCCTAGGAGCAGTTCACAAGAGGGCAGAGCCCTCGACACACTTGTAGGACCCTGTAGGTTCCTGGGACCCTGTGTATTGTTATGCCTGCGCCATGAGTACCACCGCAGCAGCCCGCTCCCCCGTGCAGCTGGTGGGTAGTTGGCGGTTTTGGTACCTTAGGCTCCTGGATCGTGGCCGCAGGCAGGGCGAGAGCCGCCCCTCCTCGTCCATGACGCTCTCCGTACTGCGGAAATGCTTCGAAAGGAAATGCAGCTCATCGGGGGTGGGCTGGTACGGCAACTGGTGCAGACGCTCCTGGGAGGACGAAGACGACTGGAAAGAAGGACAGAGGTAGGAGTCAGGAGGCAGCTCTGTTCCTCCAGGGCAGCAGGGCGGAAACCAGCAAGCCTTCTAGAAAAATACTCCTCGGAGCCTCTTAGTAGGCTGGAAACACTGACGGGCAGTGTGCAGAGCCGCTTCGCACAGACCTGCTGTGTTCAGTAACATGAAAATGGAAAGCGACCCTGAACTATATGAACTGAGGCGCTCCCCAGTCCAGCCGCGCGAGGTCTGCAAAGCCAACTCCCACTCCATCCCCAAACCCGCAGGTCTCCAGCTCAGCACGGCTCTGCTGACCCCGATCCACATTTGCCTGCAGCATCCTCAGCAGCTCCTGCCCTGCCTCTTCTACCCGCATACAAGGTGCGGCAAAGCTTTAATGCACAAAAGGAGCTGCTGCCATTAGCAATACTCTGTAGCTTTCTTAAAAGCACATTATGAAAACATGATGCAGCTAAAGCATGTGGTCAGCAGAGAAGCCCCAGAGAGGGGCTGTCTAGGAACTGGTATCACAGACCTCAGGAGGCTTTTCACATGCTCCCAACTAAAACTCAAGTGTTTCAGTTCTTCTCATCTGCTACCACAAGAGAGCAAAGTTTACCGAGACAGTGGAGCTGGGGGTGTTAGTCCCATAGCCAGAGGAGGGTAACGAAGCCAGTGACCACCTTCTGCCATCAGCCCTGCAAGTGCAAACACAGGTATCACACGCAGGAAAAAACATGTAAATGCAAATAAAGAAATAATGTCAGAGAGATAAGGATGGGAAAGAGAACTCATGTTTGGCTCTAATGAGAAAGTCAGGGACGCTCCAAAACCTCTTTTCCAAATGTACTGGAAATCAGTGAAATAAACAGTGATTTTGCAGTTAATTTTCCCAAGTAAGGAAGGCAATTCCACAATCCCAGCATGCAGGTGTTGTTCCTCTCGCAGGGGAAGTAACTGGTGAGCAGGGGTCCCCGTGAAGGGGCACTGCTCGGGCTTGGCAGGGTGGCGAATCCAAAGCGATCCAGCAGCTACCGCCCCGCGACAGCTCTGCCCTGATCTGCCATATGCTGCGCTTGAACAGATCCATTTCAGAAGGCAAAAAAGGTGAGATTCTGATTTTTAATTAGCACAAAATTTAGGCTTCTGGGACTCTGTTCTACAGAAATCGTGATTCCTAGAGCTGCGTTCAGGGAGAACACGTACCCACTGAGAGAAGAGTCGAGTTATAAACAGGAAGGCAAACACTTAAACGTAGGCGAACACTTCCTCTTGGATACATTTTTAATGGCCAGGTCAATGGCCAGGTCAAGATGAGGCCCTTCACCTCTCTGTGCTGTTTCCCATGTGAACACAGCAACCGGAGCAGGGCAGTTCACGGGGCCAAAGCCTGCAGAGCTGGCAAAGTGCTGAACCCTACGCCAYCGCCTTCGCGTGTCCTCGCTACCTGCAGGACCCCTTTCGGGCTCACGCACTCTGCCCAGCAGTTTGGCTTTTCGCTCCGTTGCCAGCACGGAAATTAAACATAACCCTCCAGCTTTTTCCCATGTGACAATCAATGGGTTAACGTCATCCATCTGCCCCCACATGTGAAATTAAACACAATGTCTTGGCATCTGCTCCTGCATACGCACACTAGCGGGGTTAACAGGGCTGGGGAAGGGAAGCAGGAAGATCTTCTTCCACGCAGACCTGGCCGAGCAACCCAGCTCTGGATGTCTGCTGAGTGTCTGTTTAGGCTTTGGTGGGAACGCTTGGAGTGGGTCAGAATTTGGGGCTGAACTCGTGGCCATCAGGAGTGTGAYGGGAACAGAGCAGTTTCTGTTCTTGGAGCTGCAGTCACAGAGCAAAGCCACAAACCCGACGGCGTTACTGCAGCCAGCACAATCTGGCTTGTCCTGCCCAGAGATGGAAGGCATAAACACGAGGGAGAAGAAGAGGAGCAGGAATATGCTGAAGTGGGGCAGACGTTTCACATGAATACAGCCCCCTGGACAAGCCCTTCTCTCTGTCCCCTTGCCCACGGAGGCCCTGCTCCTGCTGGTACTTGCCTGTCAGTCCGAGGAGCATGGCTGGAGGGCGGTGAGAGGTTCCAGTCAGGAGGGAAGGGGCACCGGGGCAGAGAAAACAAAGACAGAACAAGAAATGGTGGAAAAAAAAAAAAAGAACAGAGAAAATCACTTGAGAACAAGACAGCAGTCCCCACTCATGGATTTTTTGGGCATTCTCCTGAGGACCAGCCCAAGCCTGAGAAGCAACACAACTTGCAAACTCCAAGGAGCAAAGGGAAAGATGAAGATAAAGCAAATAGTGGGGAGAGCTCTTGGGATCTTTGGACCCCCCCCCCAATATCCTGCTCTACTTCATAGAGGGATGCAGAAAAGCCATTTTTCCCACTGCACTGGCTCGGAAAACACAAGCCTGCCCAAAACCCACAGCCACAAACACTGCGTGAACATGGATCCCTGCAGGCTGGAAGCTCATCTGTTCCTAACAGAAACCCCTCGCTCCAAAGGGAACCAAAGGAGAGCTGATTCCTCCATTAGCTTCATGTCAGGGCGAACCGCTAACGCTCCTGGAGGAGGGAGAGACGACACAGGACTCACCTGCGAGCAAAGGGGAAGTTGACAGAAGTGCTGGTGGAGAAATTGCGTGGGCTGTCCAAAGGGCTGCTCCCGGCTGCAGGGAGAAAGTGAAAAGTGAGCGCAATCTCTGCCCGGCACATTGTCTGCGATCCCGCAGCTGCTCCTTCAGATTAAAGAGTCAGGGAGTAAATTGTTTCCTAAACAACCCTTGTATTCCCTCCTGGAAAATAAACCTGCTTCCTGCAGACAGAAACCAGCCTGCTGGGAGGTAACTGCCCACCACAGACAACTGCACATGCAACAGGATTAAGACAGGCCTCCAAATTCCTCTCCCCAACAGCTGCCTGCGGCACTTTGCAATGGGCAAAACAAACTGAACAGACCCAAAATCATCAGGGACTGTCACCCCACACGGCCGAGAGCCGGGGGTGGAAACAGGCATCACAGCAGAGATGGTGCCACAGCTCAGCCATGCTCCGAGAAAGGATTTTAACCTTTGGGCTCCGTGGCACAAGCCACCCTGTCCCCCTTTAATGCATTTCCAGGGAAAGTTTCCAAAGAGACCCTATTCGGGTAATTTTGGGCAGATGCACAGCCCCTCTCTCACCCCCACAGCATCCCCCTTACCTGTAGGCACTGAGAGAGGGGAGAGAGGACGTGAGAGGGTCGGAGACGGGGTTCCCACCACTAAGCTCTTCCTGTTGCTGCTTCGGCAACTAGAGATGAAAAAGGGAGAATTAACTGTTGGGTGGCAAAGCAAAGAACAGGCACGGCTGGACAGACTTTGGGCTGCAAGACTCATTTTCAGCCAGTGCTTTGCAGCCCCCTGCTTCAGCTCGCCCAGGTGGCAGCAAGGGGACGGCCAAGCCTAGCCCGGGGCGCAGCATGGCTGCAGCTGCAGCATCGACTGCAGAACTGCCACTCCAGGAAGAGCATGTTCCCGGTAAAACGCTGCTGGAGAAGGGCCAACATCATCATTTTTAAAGACAAACCATCTCGTCAAGGTCCCACTTCTGGTTTTGGCTAGCTGGGTAGGGAAGATGCATGTAGACAGTTGGGCAATGCTCATGGGGTGAGAACAGAAAAAGGGATCTAAAAAGAGGAAGCGATGGAAATGCCAAGCTGTTTTAGGTCACAACCAGAGCTACTTCACAGTGTGGAAAATGCCCCCCAGTTCCTATTCTTTACACTTCATGTTTCCCACATCATACCGGAGAGGACAGTCAGTCCCTGACCCCTAAATCTTTGCTGTGCCTCTAAGCGCAGGCACAGCCACCCCAGCAGAGAAACCCCGCTGCCTTTTCCAGGTCTGCGGCATCACCTTCCCCCTCTGCTCTGCCCGGTCCGTGCTCACACACGTGTGGAGAAGAAATACCCAAGGGAGAGGTTTCGCTCAGACGCACTTCTTCAAACCAAAGGCAGGAAGCTCAGGCGGAGGAAGCCAAGCATGTGACGGAGCTGGGATGAAAAGCAGCTCCGTGCATGAACCCAGCCCCGTCCGCGCTCACGGCACCGCACCAAGCCCGGAGACGGGATCTCACACTCAACCGAAGGGGCACATTTGCAAGCACCTGCCCTCTGTATCGCAATCTACGTTCCCAGCCTCGAAACTCACGAGACTGCAATTCTTCTTACAGGAATTTCATTTTTGCTTTCTTTTTACCCCTTCTGCAAGTCACAGCTTCAGGGGTCCCCTTGCAAATGCACGTGCAAGGAACACACTTGGAAGACCACCTGCTGTAAGAAGATGCTGCAGCCCTATTCTTGCAATACGCAACCCGTTTAAACCTATGTTTAAAATACAATTAACACATTTAAACTTCCTTTCAGTCTGCCAGTCTGCTGAGTGGGAGCCAAGCTATGCTCAGTGCAGAGCAGAGCGCCAGCAATTAGCTGGGCACGTAAGCACYGGAAAGGTTTCCCCTCACAGAGCCCGCGTTTGCAGTTCTCCTCCTCCCAGACCCACGTCTTCTGTGACCGGCAGCTTCCTTCCCGCAGCCACGCCAGGCTCGGGAGGCCRATCGCCACCAAGACCTGCGTCTCCAGCCAGGTCCAGCTTTATCAGAGGAGCGACACACCTTTCGCTGCACGGGGCGATGCTCTGTTAAAAGGACGCTCGCAGCCTTTGCCTGGAAAGCCTCCTTTTTGTTCAACTCCACGTACTCTCCCGCGGAGAGACGCACCTCCGGCTTCGGCTGCAGCACTCCGGCATGCAGCTGCCGGGTGTTTGGAAAGAGCTGCACTTCRGCATCTCTAGGGAGACATTCGATACAACCGGCTTATAAAGGAACAGACTCGGCTGTCAGGATATTCCTCCCCCTCCAAGCCTGTTTGCAGCCCTCAGCGGCTGTTTCATGTTCAAGCCTGCACACAAACTGGGCCAGCCTCAGACTGCCTCCTCCCTGCATCTTTATTTCATCACTGAGCCCTCCTCAAAAGCGAGGAAACATGCCAGGGAAACCAGATTAGGGGAGATTTTTATAAATGTCAGATCAAGGCCACAGCCCCATGAAAATTTCAATACACCCAAGAGCCAAATTTAAATAAAGTAGGTCAAATTGCATTTCCTGTGTATCTGCTTCCTCAGGCTGCAAATTCTGCAGAGACAGGGTAGGATTTCCTTCCCAGGCTGGAAATGGAAATGTGCACAGATGCTACCAATTAAAGGACTTTGTTTAATACCATGAGGTGGCCACGTATGCCCACAAGGTCTGGAGAACGACCAACGGGAAGAGATTCTCCCAAGATCCCGAGCACAGAAATATGACACAGCAAACCGAGTCTCCRAGGGACAGAGCGTGGTCGGCAGTGTGCACGCTGCCTCCCTGGACAGGCTTTCACTGCACCAACGCACCGCAAACACCGATTACATTAAAGGTCAGAGACTGACCCAGGCTGTTCACGGCCACTGCCTGTATTTCATGCGGAAAACCCAAGGTCTGCCGGAGAGCCTGGCCTCAGCTGTGTGTACATCAGTGACACGAGGCTGATAAGACTTTCCAAGTCCGCTCTTTTTCCGACCGGGCCCCCCAGGAGCGAGTGCACGTGATTAGAGCAACACCAGGCAGCCGGTCACCTCCCGCACTCGCTGTCCAACGTGTGCGACTCCTCACGTTCCCCCAGCTACGGGATTTGAAAGCTGTATTTTAAATACCCCSCAATATGAGTGAGCAGCACAGGGAGTGGAGAACCTGTTTCCAGAGGGCAAGGACTGATTTAACCCTTCAGAAGAGCCTCCGTGCAGCCTCCTCTTTAAAAGCAGGAGTCCCAACTCCTTCACTTGAGGCCGAACATCTCAGCCAAGCCGGTGACCTGGGAGGCTGGTCCAGGGCATCCTAGAGATCCTCCTCTCCAAGCTGTGTCCTCTAAGAACCAAGGGTTCCCAGGACGCCTGTCCAGGACCACACCATGGACCTCCCCAAGCTCCATGGGAACACCAGCACCCAGAGTTGTAGCACCAACAATCGCAACAGCTTCGGATGGCTGAAATCCCACCTGCTCAGCCCCAGAGCTGAGGGGTCAGGACAAACCTTCCTGGGAGCATCCTGGCATCTGCTGCGGGGCATGTCCTCCTCGGGAGGATCCTCACAGTCTCCCCCACGGCAGATGCCCGAACCTCTCCTGCAGCCAGCACCGTGCGCCAATCACTCGCATCTTCCTGGTTTTGCCTAGCCCCTTCCTTTAAGGGAGAATTTAACACACATTGCAGCACCTACAGCTGCGAACCCGCACCCCAGCGCCCATCCCGAGGGCAACAGCGAACCGCAGCTTCTTGTTGACGATCTCGTCGAATGGCTTTGCATGCCACACGGATAAATGAGACGCAGCGAGCAAGCATGCTCCTCCACCAAAGCAGCCCGAGCAGATGTTTATTAACCAGAACGGCTGCGRAAAGCCAGCTTTCGTATCGCTCTGCTGCTGGGGGCCGCCGAGGGCTGCTCGGGCTCTCTGCTCGCCAGTGAAGCTCGGTAGCCCGAGGTGGGCAGCGCGCACGTGCCGCCCTGCTGCGTCGCCCTGGCCGGGGAGGAAACCCGGGCAGCAGGGGCTGCCATCTCCGGCCGGGCAAGGCAACGTGCTGTCTTTGGCAGCTCTGCGGTATCCTCGTGTGCTCCCACTTGGGAGATCTCATTTTGGAAGTGAAAACAAACCTTTGGCTAAGCAAGTTCCAGTAATCGTTGCACAGACAGAGTCTGATGTTTCCTGTTTCCGTGCACTCCACCCTCGGCACTACAACCATCTTGCGCCACTTTAACCCTGCTTTGCCTGACGCATCATCTACAGCTGGTTGCCTTCCCCTCAAACGCGTAAGCCGTGGGCTAAAAACAAGCCCGCGTACCCTTCAGGGCACAAGTTTGGGCTGCAGTCCAGCTCTCGCTGCCATCTATGCCTCCATCACTAATTGCACACTTGGTAAATTTTACCAAAAATGGAGTGGAAAATCGCAGTCAGCATCTCAAGAGCTGCTCGTATGTGGTGACATGTTGTCTGTACAGAGTATCGCCGAAGTTACTCGGAGACGGTGGCCTCAGCACTGCCGTCACCATCCGGCGCTTTTGCAAAGGATGTGGAAAGTGTGCGACAGCATCTGTGGCCCAAAAGCCTTTAGCAAAATAATGTGTCACCCCGCGCGAGGAGGCCGCTTCGGAAGCCAGGAAGTAAACACCAGCGCGGGCTGGGGACCCGCACATGACTTCCCACCCCCGCGCAGCACCTGGCCCTGCCACCCCAGCGCCGCTGGCCCGTGACGTCTGCAGTCGCCAGAGACCAAAACACGGTGACATTAAACCATCAGGCTGTAGGTAGGGCCAACACCAGGAAATGCTTGTGACCTGCAAGCTGATGGCAGGCACAGGCGGGCTGCGGGCATCCAACTCCCTTCCTGCAGGTCAGACACGCACGTTTCTCCAGCACGGTGTTAAGGAAACTGAGAGCTCAYCGCTAAAACTTCCTGGGACTGTAGAACGGGAAAGCAACTTCTGTCGGATCCCAGCCCGGCGCCTGTCACCTGTGACAGTGTGAATAACAGGCAGAAAGTCAGCGGTCGGTGAAAAATGAGTCCAACGTGCAGGGAGCCGAGAGAAGCGCAGGCGGCAGGTCTTGCCAGCAGCGCTGCCAGGAGGGCACGAGCCGAACGGCCTGGCGCTGCAAGCCTGCTCCGTCCCCCCGCCAGGTACGAGGCTGCAGGTGGGAGCACAAGGCTCAGCTGCCTCTTTCCCAGGGCTCCCGTCYGGCACCAGTTCCAATGCTGCAAACCGGGCTGGGTAAGCCGGTGAAATGCAAGAACTGCCTGTGGGAGAGCAAAGAGCGGGTGCCGAGCGTGGGCCCGAACGCATCCGCAGCGCAGCGAGAGCGAAGCCGCAGCCGACCGAGAGCAGCCCCACGCCGCAGCCCCGCTGGGGCGGGCGCAGCAGGCTCTGCCGAGCCCGTTTGGGCCGGGCACGGCACGCAGCGAGGCGCACGCCTCTGCACGGGCGCGAGACGGAGCCACGGTGCCGAGCGAGCGCTGCAGCAGCCCGAGCAGGCAGAGCCCTGTTACCAGGGCTGCGTTGCTAGGAGGGACGCAGTGACTTAAGCAAGCTTGGGTATGCCTACAAAAGCCGGAGTATATAAAACCTAGTCCTAAGCCTAAAATTGAACCACCCCTGCAATGCTTCCACCTTCCTACCCTATGGGCTTTACACTTCGAACAGCCACGAAGATGACGGGGATGACCGGCACGCGGCTGCGGCACGCTGCAAGGCAAGGGTTACGCTGGGACGGAACAGGCACCATCTCAAGCACAAGGAGGTCAATCAGCTCCCACATTTGTGGTTAAGCACATGAATCTGGACTCCTGGGTCTCTTCTTGGGGTGGCTGCAGACAAGATATTTCTCCAGATCCCCAAAGCAGGTGCATGGCACTATGGTGCCAAGTGCTTTGAGATCGGGGGGTTAAAAGTGCAACGTATCACGATTTCCTCTCTCAGGAAAGATTTGTTTCCAGTGGGATAATTCTGTGCTTAACATCTAAACCCACTGAACCAAGCAGCTTTATCCAAAGTTTCCACACCGCTGCTCAGCATTTCTTCTCCACTGCACTTGTGATTAAACCGTAGCCCGCTGCCTCCAGAGAGCAAGAGCCACAACGGGCTACGCTGCAGAGCGGCGTCGAAACGGCTAAGTGCAAAACGCTGCCAGGCGCAGGCTGCGCACCCAAGCTACCAACTTCCCGGCACCTGCAGCGCTCAGCTGCAGCCCTGCTCCACCGTTGCTCAAGCGCTGGCGGCACAACCCTGCTTTCAGCAAGAGCTGCGTCTAACCACAGCTCGCTAGAAAGAYGCTAGCTTGATTTTCTGGGCCAGCCTGGATTTTAACAGGGCAATCTGCCTGGGCCGTGCGCCTCGCGTCGATCTGCAGCGCCGCCACGGCCCCTCTTCAACCCAACCCAACTGTCTTCTTTCCAAGTAAGATTTAGAGCCTGGCAGCGTGGACGCTCTTTTATTACCCAGGCCTGGAGCGTGGGAGCCACGCTTCCAGCACCTCCAAAGAGCGAGGACTCGAATCTTCCCAAGGAAGTGCAGAATTCCCTGGGCCGGAGCTTTACAAAAGCATTCAACAAGTCAGGTCGATACTTACTGATTTCCTTGCCCTGAAGAGGCAGGAAGAAAACAGTCTGAAGAAGCTGCCTAACCCCTTGCACCCTCGAACAAATCACTGCATCGCCCTGTGCCTCAGTTTCCAGTAATAAAATAAGGTGGCGGTACCTGTTACGACTTCTGTCCTGCTTGTCCACAGTGAAGAGGCTACGTGTTAGGGGCTGCTATTGCCACGCACCACCACTGCGAAGAGCACAGCTAGCCGTCGAAGCCGCTCGCGGTCCTGCTCCGCGGAGCTGCCCCCGCATCATGCAGCCTTGTCAGCCGCCACACGGCAGGAAATCAGGATTCCTCAGACATTACGGTGCTCTTAATCACACTAAATATCATCATCTGTTTTCTGCCCACTGTAAAATAGGCCAGACTGGTTCRATTGCTGGATTCTAGGAATACTGATGAAAGAAGAGCAAATCCTGTGCTCTTCAAGAGAATTACAGGCTCATCATGCTCGGTTAGAGACACATGRCTGCCTAGATTATCTCTCCGGTTACATATCTCTAAAAGAGTAGCCCCCCCTATAAATGCTCCATAAATGCTCTTCACCAGCGGTGCTGCACTGTGAGAGATGCCACAGCCCCCAATCGGCATTACGACCGGCATTGATAATTTAATCTACGCCTTTTCTCATTTATTAAGGAGTTTGAGTCGGCAGTCTCGCAAGTACGCAACGTTTGCAGCGCTAACTCCTGCGCCTGCGACGAAGCGCGCACGTTCTCAGGACTGACATCTGCATCAGATGGATTCATTTGCTAAGCGACCATATTGCTTTATTCCACCCCCTAGAAATATTAAAAGATAAGTACAATGGGTATCGTTTAGCTCAGGGAACATCGCCGCTCTGCCTCCACACTGCGTTAAACACCTCCTTTGTGTAAAACCGTAGGTGAATTTCACTCCTGGGCCAACCACAGCATCCAAAATTTCAAATTTCAGCGGCCACAGGCTCTGCCAGCTGGACGATGCCACTGCCCCGGCCTCGGCCTGTCGGAGCCCACCTCGACACGAGGGGCTCGCAGGGGCACCCCCGCTTCCACCCCCCCCAAAGCACATCTGCCCCCCTGCTCCTCGGCATGCGGGGCCCCCAAACAGGCATCTCCTAAGGCCCTGCACCCCTGCACCATGCGTAGGGCTCCCAACCGATGTGCCCCCCGGCGCTGCACAGCTACCTCAGCCCGGGCACCCCTCAAGCCCCAGGATGTGCCCCCCCTCCCCGGGGCACAGGACCCCCAGCCCATGCACCCCCTGAGCATAGGGCCCCCCAAGCCAAGCACCTCCTGGGGCTCCAGGTATACCCCCAACCCCTGCACCCCCAGAGTCCTGGGAGGCACCCCGTGTTGCACAGGACCCCCAACCCCTGCATCCCCAGGGTGCTGGGGGGCACCCCGTGTTGCACAGGACCCCCAACCCCTGCATCCCTAGGGTGCTGGG
>NW_020448908.1:1135917-1138383 GCF_003343035.1 Apteryx rowi | reverse complement strand
AACAGCCAGGGTTACCATGGAGACGGGGCAGCACCCCAAAATGGAGGCCAGTTTCCCACTGCACTGCCTCTCTCCCCCCTCTCCTCCTCCCTCAAGGACTTTCCCCTGCCATTTGTTTGCTTTTTAAGATCCCCCCCCAGGTCACTTCACCGCCGCCGCCGCCACCATTTTTTAGCGCCCTGYGAGGCTCCGGCCTGCCACTGAGCCCGCGACAACACTGGTCCTCGGCGGAGAAGCCCCTCGCCGCACTCCCATCCGAGGCACGCAGCGGTTGTGCGGTAACAAAACTTCAAGAAACGTTTGAAATCACCCGTTTTTCCCCCCCGGGGGGGGGGGGCACATCAGCCGTTTCCCCCCATCCCCCTGTCCTTCCCTTGCGTGTGGGGACCACAGCCGCTTCCCGCGCCCATCTTGTCAGGAGAGCGCTATCTACGCTGCAAAATTTAGTATTTCGACCCAACCCCAGCTATCTGCCTCGGGTGCTGATAAACCCTCAGAAACGCCTGTCCCTGGGCTCGCGCCCCCACGGGCGCCACCAAATTGCTTTCCTGTAAGCAAAACAAATGCCTTTTCTTAGAAGCCAGGCGTATTGTTATTAAAGCGGAGGTCAGCCGAAAACGATTCACGGGCCCGCTTCTTTCTCGCGGGCGGCTTCCAGGCTTCGGCAACTCGCATCCTTCGAAACGCAGCCCAGGCAAAGGTTTTGTGGCTCACCTGGCCGCCGACTGGCCCACGGGGTCCTTCGGTTTCCGGCTTCCCGGCCGCCAGCGCTGCCGTAACCGCGCCGCGACGCTCGAACACGACTGCCCCGTCCTTGCCGTGCCCAAGAGTTCCCGCACACGCAAGATTTAATATTTAATTGGGGAGACCTCGGTAGCACTCGCAGGCGAAGAGCAAAGACCTAGTGACATAAATCCTCCGGTGTCTGAACTCGTTTTCTGGCTGCCGGAGTAGGTCAGGTGCTAAAGGATTGCAAGCATGAATTGCTCTTTAGCGCCTTTCATGAAGGCACGCGCAGCATCGCTCGCAGGCCAGCGCGAAACAGAGGCTCCCAAACCGCGCTCCTGCCAGCACGGAGCGTCGTGGGGACGCGGCAAGGCTCTCCAAGCAGCCGCGAGTGAAGCTGGCAACTGCCTTAGCTCAAAAACCCGACACCAACAGGATTTGGCAGGGTTTTCCTCACAAGAGCACTGCGAAAGGTCCAGAGGCTGGACTCCCGCAGGACCGCTCTGGAGCTGTATTTCGCCCCAAAACACCCGGGCACGTTCTCAGCAAGCGCACACCGGGGTAAGACCCCCTGGTTTCAGTGCATGGGGCCTGACA
The DNA here is from genome assembly GCF_003343035.1 of Apteryx rowi. NCBI lineage: Eukaryota > Metazoa > Chordata > Aves > Apterygiformes > Apterygidae > Apteryx > Apteryx rowi. The sequence goes on along the minus strand of NW_020448908.1, from coordinate 1,137,060 downwards.
ATCCTAGTCGCAGAAGGCAAAGAGAAATAAAACCTTAATATAAGATGTGAAACGCTCAAAACCAGATGCCAGCAGCAAAAGCATCCGTGCTCATGCATGCAGCCTGCTGCCTTCCCCGGGCCACACTCTGAACCTGCCGGAGATGGGATTGCGCTGCCCTGCCCCGGACCTGGCCGCAGGCAGCAACGGGCTTGGTGGCACCAGCTCACTCTGAGTTTGGCAGCCCACTTCCATAGAGGCAAATGCACCAAAACAGTAAAAAAACCTCCCTAATCCTGACTGAGGACACATTCAGCAAACAAGGCTCCACAACAACAGGGAGATTTTGTTTCTCTCCCCGGATCCCATCGCAATATTGCCGCGCGTCACCCCCTAGACGTTAGCACGGCCACGGTGCACCGGCCGATGCACGAACGTGGCGGTCCGGCCGCCGTGGCCTGTCCTGCAGCTCTGCTCTTTGCCCTTCCTGCAAGGCTTTTTCCCTGAAGGCTCTTTGAACGCCTCCTGCCTGTCCTAGCAGCACTAGCACCTGCTCACAGGCAGAAGGAAGAGAAATGGTTTATACACCAGGAAAATACAGCCAAGGGGAGTGACAAATACACCCTCAGCTCCCCACGCAGAGCCAGACAGGGTGAGCCCGCTCCGCCAAACCACAAGCAAAAGAGCTTCACTCCCCATCTTTATTTCATTATGGATTTGTAAAATGCACCCAACAAAAATGGTCTTTAGTCACCGATTTATTTAGAGGATGCGCCAGTACACGCGGCAACCACCAAACCTGAGCATGAGCGTGAGCACACGCACGCTCCAAGCGCGCACACAAAGCAGCAGGGACGCAGCGGGACGCCCGCTAGGCTGCCCATACTCGGCACAGGCTGATACGAATTAGTGCCGAAAGGAGCCTCTGGAGGGTCCGTCACCGGGGTTAATATCCCGTGAGCCATGACTCCGCTCCCTTTTAATTTGCCGCAGCGCGTGGCCCTTCCTCCATTCCCCCCGTGGCCCCCGGGGCACTGGGGCCCGCCGGGAGCAGCCCTCCGTGCCGCCAGCTGCGCGCAGGGCTCTCCCCCGTCCCCGCGCTGAACCCGCCACGCGTGGCCTAGAAATGCAAACGCGGACGTGCCGCCTGCTCTCCCCAAGGAC
>NW_020448908.1:1134090-1135666 GCF_003343035.1 Apteryx rowi | reverse complement strand
CACATGGCCTCGATAATTGCAGGCGCGGGGCAGCCACGCAGCCCGGAAAGGGCGGCCGGAGACGCCAGGGGACACAGGCGGGGAGGGCAGGGGGTCTGGCGCGCTCCGAGGGACCCGTTGCCAGGACGGGCACCCTGCGCACCAGGGCTCCAGCCCCCTTGGGGCCGCTCACAATTAACAGCCAGCTAATTACGACCAAGCCATGTCCCGCACCCCACTGCAGGCCATGCTGGGAGTTGAATCCCCACGGACATGGGGGGGAGGCAGATGGAAACCGCAGCGGGACGCACTGCTGCCCATGCTTTTTGGGCCGCAGAGCATCTCCCCCTCGGTATCCCGCACGGAGCGAGTGTGGCAGGACAGGAAGCGAGTGTGGCAGCGCTCCGGCTCCCTCCCGCTTGCCCAGCTGTGGCTCCACTGRTTTCCCGGGGGCATCGAAGATCCCTGCACATCCCCATCTTGCCCGGCACCTGGGGGCACGGGACTCTCCGGTAGAGCCCGTGCAGCGGGACAGCGCCGTTCCCGCGGGCGCCGGGGCCCCGAGCAGGCACGGAGCGCGACCACATGTCTCCAGCGCAGCCACTGCACCTTGCACCCTSGGCAGAGCACGGCGACACACGTGCGCCGCGAGGTCTGGCACCGCTTCGTCCCCCCGCCTACCACCTGCTGCAGGAAGCACCYGGCCGGGCAGAGCAAGGTCCTTCTGCTCGCCCGGGTCGGGGTGGCAGGTGGCCATCCCCCAGCACATCTCTTTCTCTCGCCCCTTCCCCCTCATCGGTGCCTGATGCAAGGCAGAAAAGAGAGCGAAGGAGGTTTCCCGGGCCGGAGGAGGAACGCGGGGTCCCCGCTCCCACCTCCCGCTGCGGGGGCACGAGGATGCCCTGCCCTGCTCGGCTTTGAAGGCAATCCCCCCCTGCCCGGCTCCAAACAGGCTCCGGCTCCTCTCGGAAAAGGTGCTAGGAGACGGGGGATGCCTGAGCTCCAAGCTATCGTGATGGCGTTGCCGCAGGAGCCACCGGGGCTCCTGCTGGCGCGGGGCGAGTGGGCACGGCCGGGCCTCGAGCCCCCACCCGCAGCCCTCCGGCAGCCCCCGGCCCCGCGGGCTCGCAGCCAGAGCCGGGGCAGGCGCGCTCATCCGGCATTAACCCGGCATGGCAGGTTATCCATGCTCACGGACCAGGCCAGGCAGCAACTGACCCTTCCCGTCCCGTTCCCCCCTTCGTGGCATCTCCCTAAGGACACCGCAGGCTGGTCCGTAGCGGACAGAGCGCCCAGGCCCCCCACACCATGACCCGCGGCCGGTTTTGGGGCATGTGGGGCTGGGGACGGACCGGACCAGGCTGCTTTGCTYGACCCGTCTCCAGCTCTCCCCCTTGCCCCCCGGGTCCCTCCTGCCCGGGACCGTCCTGCATCCTGCACGGAGCGGGCGCTGGCTGGCAGCGGCCGGGGGCCGGCGAGCGAAGGGGGCTCTTACCTCCAGGGGTGCAGGGTTAGTAACGGGCTGCAGGGGCTGCAGGGGCTCAGCGGGGTCGGGCTCTGGCTGCTCGGAGACAGGCTGCAAAGCAAGACGCGCCGG
>NW_020448908.1:1131057-1132972 GCF_003343035.1 Apteryx rowi | reverse complement strand
GGCCCCAGCATAGCCCAGCATGGCCCCAGTACGGCCGTGGCACGTCTCCAGTGCACCTCTAACACAGCTCCAGTACGGCCCCAGCATAGCCCAGCGTGGCCCCAGTACGGCYGTGGCACGTCTCCAGTGCACCTCTAACATGGCCCCAGTATGGCCATGGCACATCTCCAGCGCACACCTAACCCAGCCCCAGTATGGCCCCAGTACRGCCCCAGCGCACCTCCAGCACAGCCCCACAACACCCCCTGCACAGTGCCAAGAGACCCCCGTTACAGCCACAGTACCCCCCCAAACACCCCGTAACGCAGTCCCAGTACAGTCCCAACACACCCAAACACACAACCTCAGCTCAGCTTCTTAATGGCCTCCTAACGCACGCCAGCACATCCCAGTGCACCCCAGTACATCCCAGTGCACCCCAGCGCACCCCAGCAGGCTCCAGCGCAGCRCAGCGCGAGCACGCTCGGGCCGTGCGGGTGCAGACCGTGGTGCTGCCACCCTGCGTTCGGGCCCGGCCAGGCCCGGCAGCCCCACGGCAGCGCCAAGCGCCCCGAGGCGACGGGGATGTCCCCCGCAGTGGCACCCAGCAGGACACGGCCCTCGCGCCCGGGGCCGGCTGCTCTTGGCACCGCTGGGGCTGCAGAGGCCTGGCACAGCTCGGCGCAGCGGTACTTACGCTCGTCCTCGGCGCGGCAGGCTCAGCTCCTTCTGCAACGAGAAGAGGCGAAAGCGAGGGTCAGCGCGTGCCTCCGGGCAGCTTGGGGCCGTGCGGGGCCGCGGCGCCGGCGCTTGGCCGGGAGGGGGGCAGGGAGCGGGCTGTGCCCCGGCCACGCGGCGCCCCGTGCGCTGGCACCTTCCCTGGAGCTCCGAGCACGCGGAAAGCAGCCGGCGGCCCCGGCGCTCTTTGCTCTCCCCCTTCCTGGGAAGGTGTTTGCTCCCGGGTGCTGCAACGGGCCAAAGGGCAGGCAGAAACCTCGGCCCAAATCGTCCTCCCCCCGCTTTGCACGGCRCCCGCCAGCCCCCAATCCCTAAGCGGCTTGGCAGCATTCCCGCAATTTCCACGGAGGTGGCAGCCGGGGGCGTCCCCTCCGGYGGCCCCGCGCCGCGCAGCCCTGGCGCCAGGCGCTGCGGGGATGGCGACGCAGCGGGCGTTGCCATGGCAATGGGGGATCCGGCGCCCGCGGGGCCGGCGTGGGTGCCGGGTCGTGGGTGCCCTCGGCCGCAGCCCCGGGATCCCCCCCCCGGAGCGGAGCACCCGGTGCCCGCGCCAGCCCCGGGGCCATGCCGGGTGCAGCCGAGGCTCAGGGTCGCCCCGGGGTTTTATTTGCTCAGCGTTTGCAGAAAAGCGGGTGCGCCGCCGGCAGGGTGCAAGCCAGGATTAAAGCTTAATTTATCTTTTTTGCCGGGACGGCATCGTGGCTCGGGGGGGTGGCACGAGCTGCCCGCCTGGCGCCCCGGCCGCCCCCTCCCGCCGCGGCAGCCGGGCAGCGCGCCCCACGCTCCGGGGGGTATTTGCACCGCGGGGAGCCGGACGCCAGCGTGGGCCAGAGCCTGGCACCCTGCTTGGGCACCGTGGGAGGCGACGGCAGGTCCCGCGTGGGTTTTCCCCTGGGCTGAGAGTGCAGCCAGGCGCCGTCGCCCCCCGGGAGCCGCCGCTCGGATGATGGCAGCGCTGTGCCACCCGCTAGCGGCGCCAGGCCCACGGGGCTGCGGCGACTCCTCTTTGCAGGAGGGAGCGGAGGCGCGCGGCATGAGGGCGCCCGGAAAAGCAGCCGCGCGCCCGGGCTTTGCTCCCCCTGGGGCTTTGCTCCGGGCAGCCCCTGGGCACGTGCACCCCGGCACACAGCCCTGCACCCCTCTCAGCACCCGCAGCACGGCTCGGTGCTTGCACCCTGCCCCTGTGCCGGTCCGGGGT
>NW_020448908.1:1117506-1130419 GCF_003343035.1 Apteryx rowi | reverse complement strand
CCCTCTCCGTGCCCCTGCCGGGCTCCGGGGCCAGCATCCCCTGTATCCCGGTACCCTGGCACCCCCGGTATCCCTGCAACCCGGTATCCTGGTACCCCCGGTATCCTGGTATCCCGGCAACCCTGTATCCCGGTACCCCCGGTATCCTAGTATCCCGGCACCTCCGGTATCCCAGCAACCCGCTATCCCGGTGGCACAGCAGGCATTCAAGCCAGCTGCGATCCGGTGCCCCGGAGAGGCGCCACTCCGGTGCCCGGTGCCGGTGCCCGGTGCCGGCGCGGCCGCCCACGCTCACCTGGAGGCCCCGGCGCCGCAGGATGCTGGACTCGTCCATGCCCGCTGCGCCCCGCCGCCTCCCGGTGCTCCCGGTGCTCCCGGAGCTCCCGGTGCTCCCGTTGCGCCGCCCAGCGGCGCCGCCGCGTCAGCTGACGCGCGTCAGCCCCGGCCCAGCCCGGCCCGCGGTGCAGCGCGGCGGCTCCGGCTCTGCACGGCCTGGCGCAGCCTGGCACTGCACGGCACAGCCTGGCACTGCATCACCTGGCACAGCACTGCACGGCACAGCCTGGCACTGCACAGCCTGGCACGGCACTGCACAGCCTGGGACTGCATGGCACGGCAGTGCACAGCCTGGCACGGCACTGCACAGCCTGGCACTGCATGGCACGGCACTGCACAGCCTGGCACGGCACAGCCTGGCACTGCATGGCACAGCCTGGCACTGCACAGCCTGGCACTGCACAGCCTGGCACTGCACAACCTGGCACAGACTGGCACGGCATGGCACTGCACGGCACTGCACAGCCTGGCACTGCACAGCCTGGCACAGCACTGCACGGCATGGCACAGCACAGCATGATCTAGCATGGCGCAGTCCGGCAGAGCCTGGCACAGCGCGGCATAGTTTGGCATGGTGCGGTGCAGCTCAGCACAGCGCAGCTGGGCACAGCACGGTCTGGCACGGTCCAATCCAGCACAGCACGGTCTGGCACGGCCCAGCACAGCCCGGCATGGTCCAGTGCAGCCCAACTCAGCGCGGCACGGCTTGGCACGGTCCGGCATGGCCCAGCCTGGCCCAGGGCTGGCCCAGCCCAGCAGGGCACGGTACGATGCCGCATGGCACAGCCTGGCATGGCGGTGCCCAGCGTGGGACAGCCTGGCTGGGGGCTCCCAGCCCAGCCTGGCCCGGCCCGGACGGAGGGGTTGCGCCCCGCGCCGGAGAGCCCTGCCGCCGGCCCGGCGCAGGGACACTGCACCCGCGCCGCCCCAGGGCTGCGGCAGGGCGGACAAGGAGCCGCTTTCTGCAGGGACAACAGGGCTCTGTGCTGGCCCTCGGTGCCAGCCGGCTCCGCCGCGCCGGGGCCGCCCGCGCCACTCACGCGGGGCCGCCGCTCACTGGGGCTTTTGTTCGCCGCGGCGGGCGGCGATTCGTGCTGGGCATCGGCGGCACGACGCAACCCCAGCTCCGCGCAGTCCCGCGGCTGCGCGCTGGGCCGTGCCGAGGCCGGGCGGGCTGCAGCACCTGGGGCACCACCGCAGCCCGAAACCCCCCCAAAAACTCCGCGCCGGTGGGTCTCCCCCGCGTGCACACGCTGGCAAAGCCGCCCGCGAGCAAAGCCCTGGAGCGGCGGGGCGGCGAGAAGCAGCAGCGTGCACACGTGTGCACACACGCCGCCGAAAAACCGAAATCGCAACGCTCACCTCCGAGCACCCCCCCCTCCCTTGCCCTGCTGCCGGCGGGATCAAAAAGTCAGCGCGAGGTTTGCAAAAAAAAAACAACCCAACAACAAAAAAAGCCACCTCTTCTGCTTAGCTTGCTCTTCTCGCGGGGCGCGTGCGGGCGCGCGGCGAGCTCGCGGCGGAGGTGCTGCACCGGGCCGCCGCCGGGCCCCTGCGGAGTGCCGACAGGGGGATCTCTGCCGTTCTGCCCCGGGAAAGCGGCGCTAACCTCTCCGCCGCTGCGGAGCAAACGCCGGCGCGCTGCTTGGGTTCGCCCGGGCGCCCCCCAGCCGCGGCCGGCTCCGGGGACGCCCGCGGGTTCCCGCCCCGGCCGCGCACCCCCGGAAAGGGCAGCGCCGAGGAAGGAGCCCTTCAGCCTCCTCCTCCTCCTCCTCCTCCTCGCCGGAGGAAAGCCCCGCCGCCGCCATGCGCTGGTGGCTGCCGCTGGCGCTGGCGGCGCTGAGCCGTAAGTGTTTCTGTGGTGTGCGGAGATGAAAGATAACTTTAGAAAACTTTCAATGAACGATGCCGGGGCGATAAGGCGGTTCTCGTGCCGGGCCGGCGAGCTGGCTCGCTCATGCCGCGGAGGCCCACGCCAAAAACACCGGGACCTGCTGGAAAGGCCATCGGACTGGCGGGGGGGAGCGGGGCCGGCGGCGCGCGGGAGCCGGGGGGGACTCGCGGCAGCGCCGGCAGTGCCGGGGAGGGAGCAGCCGTCGTCCCCGCGGCCCGGCAGAGCAGCATCCCCGTAAATCACCCGGGTGCCCGCTACGGGAGCTCGGGCTAGGAGAAATGAGTTCCCCCCCCCCCCCCCCCCGGCCCGGTTTTAACTGCTCCGGCGCTTTGGGAAAGCAGAAGCAGCTCGAGGGAGAAGGAGAAACCCGCATCGCTGCCGGCACACGCAGCCATCAGCGGATGCAGGCGCCGCGCGCGCTCCCCGCGCCTGGGGCTGCCGGCGCTGCGCCCTGCCGAGGGTTTGGCGCGGGGTCCGCGGCGCCTCCTGGCCCCGTCCAGCCCGGGCTCCGGGGGCAGGAGCTGGGCGAGAGCGGCGGCAGCGGGGGCCGGGGCCAGGCCGGGCGCGATGCCTCCCCTCTGCCGCAGGCTCTGCCGAGGAGCCCGACTTCGCCTGCTTCAAGCAATGCGGCTCACGCAGCTTCCTCTGCCGCTGGCCACCCTGGGGCCSCGACGGCAACACCACCTACGTCCTCACGCTCTGGTGAGCCGGGGGCCCGCGTGCCGCCGGGAGCACCGGGAGCGCCCGGGGGCACGGGGACGCTGAGGGCACCACATCCCGCTGGGAGTGCTGGGGAGTCCATGGGCATGGGGATGTGGAGGGCACCGCGGGAGCCCACGGGGCAAGGGGATGCGGAGGGCACCACATCCTGCCAGGAGCACCGTGGGAGCTGCTGGGCATGGGGACACGGAGGGCATCACATCCCGCTGGGAGTGCTGGGAAGCCCATGGGGCATGGGGACGCAGAAGGCACCGCGTCCCACTGGGAGTGCCAGGGAGCTGGAGGGAATGGGGACACGGAGGGCACTGCGGGAGCCGCYGGGCACAGGGATGCAGAGGGGACCACGGGAACCTGCTGGGCATCCCGCCGGGAGCACTGGGGAGCCACTGGGCAAGGGGACACAGAGGGCTCCATGGGATCCCAATGGGCATGGGGACATGGCGGGCACCGCATCCCGCCGGGAGCACGGGGGAGCCGCCGGGCACGGGAACGTGGAGCGCTCCATGGGATCCCACCGGGCACGGGGATGCAGCGGGCACCGCGGGAGCCGCCGGGTGCRGCCCATCCCTGACGTGCCGGGCTCGCCGCCCCGCGCAGCTACGCGGTGCCGCGGCTGTGCCAGCGGCACGCGGCGGGCGCCCTCCCGGAGCGCACGCTGCAGCACCGCCAGGTCTACGTGCTCACCAACGCCACGGCCTGGGTGGAGGCGCGCTGGGGCCGGCGCCTGCAGCGGAGCCGCAACCTCACGCTCTACCTCGACGAGGCCGGTAAGCGGGCGGCGGGCCGGGCACGCGCGCGGGGAGGGGCAGGGGGCACCGCCGGCGCCGGTGCCGATCACCGGGGCCGCGCTGTCCTCGCAGTCAAACTGGACCCCCCCTCCGCCGGGAGCAGCTTCGGCAAGGCCGGGGGCCGCCTGCGGCTGCGGCTGCGGCGGCCGCCGTGCCACCGCGGGAAGCGGCCGCTGCAGAGGGAGGCGCGCTACCGCAAGGCGGGCGACCGCGCCTGGACACGGGTAAGGGCGGCGGGGCCCCGGGGCGACGCGTTTTTCCCCGCTGTTTCACCGAATTAGCCGCTCTCCCCCGGCGGTGCAATCACGCCGTCGCCCGTAACGGCATCCGGGGGCGATTCGCGGGGATTGCAGAGGGAAAAGCCCGGATTATAATAACGATGCTGCTGGTGGATGAAACCGGGCTGTTTGTCCCCCAAAAGCTGGCTCGGGGCATGTCCCCCTTGCTGCGCCGGCCTGGGGGGGCTGCGGCAGCCGCGTGTGCCAGCGCCGAGCGCGGCTCAGCCCCGGTGCCGCTGCGGGCGCCTCCGCGCTCGCCCGGCTCCTCCTCGTAGGTGACCTGCAGGACGGAGGGGGAAGAGGACGGCGAGGACGGCGAGGAGGAATCGGGTGGGTTTAGCCCCCGCCCGGGGGGGGGGACGTGGACACACGGGGCTGGCGGCGGGGTGGTGAGCGTCCCCCCCCCCCCCCCCCCCCCCCCCCCCCCCCCCCGGGGGCCCCCCCCCCCCCCCGCCGCCGGCCGAAACGGGGGTGCCGCGGCTGAGCCCCGCGTCCCGCTCCAGTGAGCTGCAGCCTGGGGGGAAGCGCCGCCTTCGAGCTGCAGCTCCGGCACAAACCGCAGCACTGGAGCAGCTACTGGAGCGACTGGAGCGAGACCGTCTTCGTCCCCGAGGGTGAGCGGGGCCGGGCTGCCCGTGCGTCCCCCCTGTCCCGTCCCGTCCCGTCCCGTCCCCCCTGCTCCGGCGCGGCCCCCGGCGCGGCCGGCTGGGGCTCACGGCGCCGGTGCTTTTGCAGAAATCTCGGCGAGCCCGGAGCTGCGCTACGAGCTGGGGCGCCTCGGCGGCGGCGGGCAGAGGGTGCTGCGGCTGGGCTGGCAGGTACGGCGCCGCGGCCCGCGAGCCGCCCCGCGAGCCGCCCGCCGCCCCCGTTTAACGCCACCCCCCCCCCTTCCCACCACCGCCGCCGCCGCAGCGAGCCCGCGAGGAGCAGGGCGACGTCACCTACGCGCTGCGGGTCCGCATGGCGCCGTGCCGCTGCGCCGAGCCGCCCGACGAGGACGAGCTGCTCCTGGGCAAGGAGGCCACGGGCCACAACCTGACCCTCTGCGGCGCCGCCTACGACGTGGCGCTGACGGCGGCCAACGCCGCCGGCCCCGGTCCCCCCCGGCGCCTCCGCGTGCCGGCTGAGCGGCGAGCAGGTACCGCCGCGGCCCCCTCGGGGGAATCAGCAGGTTCGGCCGGGCCACGGCGCCGCGGCAAACGTCCCGTCCCCGGTTTCGCCCCCAGAGCTCGGTTTCAAGGGCTTCAGCGCGGCCGGCGGCGCCGTGACGCTGCGCTGGGAGGCGGCGAGCGCCGGGCTCGCCTACTGCTTCGAGAAGCAGCCACTGGCCGGGGCGCCCCAGCGGGACACCTGCGTCGAGAGGGATTTCCCGGCAAACAGCATCCATGTGGAGCGGGGTAGGAAAGAGCAGCCCTTTCCCCCGCCCTCCCGTGCCGCCTCCCCCTTGCAGCCGCTCGGGTCCTGCGAGCCCGGCCCAGCGCTGCGCCCATTTCACAGCTCCCGCCCGAGGCCGGCTCTGCTCCCAGTACCCAGCTACGGGTCTTACTGGCCACTGCGAGCTAGAATATCCTGGTTATTCGCTCCCAAAACTCACCGGGCTTTTAGAAACCAGCTGGGATGTGCAACCGGTTTCTTATCCCCCCGATTCCTGCGGCCCGGCTGCGCCCGGGCGAGCTCTGGGCCCGCTGGGGTGCGGTCTAGCAGCGCGGCCTCCTTCTGCGCCCAGGGGAGCTGGCGGAGCAGGCGTGCTACCGACTCGCCGTGCACGGCTGGGTGCCGGAGCGCGACTGGGCCACCTTCGCCCTGACCTACCACTACGTCGGCAACGGTACGTAGGGGAACGCGGAGCGTCACAACGCGGGTGCGTCCCGGTACCGGGGAAAAGCGTTCATCGGGAGACGCAGTCGGATCACGTGAAGCCCAGGCTGGTTCCCCAAATGCTTCCTCCGGTCTCCGCTTGCAGCCCCTGCACATTTGCAGCCCACTCTCTGCTCGTGTCCCCTGCGTGTTTGCAGCCCGGTCTCCGCTTGCAGCCCCTGCGCGTTTGCAGTGTTTGCCCCGACTTTGCAGCCTCGCTCGCTGAGTCCATCCGCATCAACGCCAGCGCCGACTCCGCCGTGCTCCAGTGGCGGCCGTCGCCCCGCGCCGCCTGCCCCGGCGTTTTGAAGAAGTACGTCATCTGCTACGGGGCCGAGGGCCACAACCTGACGTGTAAGCGCCCGCGGCGAGGCGGTGAGCCGGGAACGGCGCCGGAGGGGAGGGAGGGGAAGGGAAGGGAAGGGATGGGAAGGGAAGGGATGGGAAGGGAAGGGGGAGAGCAGGGCGAGGTGCAGCAGAGCGGGGTGCCCATGGCGCTGGGGAGCCAGCAGGCAGCCAAAGCGTGAAAACGGGCTGCAACCCGGGGCGGCTGCAAGCGGGGCCGGTGGCTGCATCGGTGGCTGCGGCGGCGGCTGCGGCTGCGGCGCTCCTCCCGGCCCCTCTCCCCCCGCCCAGACCTGCAGGCGGACGCTTCGGCCCGGCACTACACCCTGGGCGGCCTGCGGCCCGGCACTGCGTACCGGCTCGGCATCCACGAGGTGACGGCGGAGCCCGGCGGCGCCTGCACGGCGCGGTGGCACTTCCAGACCAAGGCGCCAGGTAAGGAAGGGTCGGAGCCCCCCCTGCCCTCGCTCTGCCCACGGGGCCGCTCCGCGTGGGCTGAGCCGTCCGTCCGTCCGTCCATCCATCCATCCATCCATTGCCAGGGCTGCAGCCGCTGGCTTGGAAGTCCATCCTCCGGTACCTGGGCGTCCTGCTGGGCCTCCCGGCCTTGGCGGCGCTTTGCCGGCTGGGCAAGAAGAGGTGAGAGCGGGGGCCGGCGGCGGGGACCCCCGCACACCCCCCCCCCGGCGCCCCTCACCGCCGCCTCCCGCAGGGCCGCGCGCCTGCTGTGCCCGCCGCTGCCCAAGCCCCGCGGCAGCGAGGCCATCCGCTTCTCCGCCGCCGACATGGGCCAGGTGAGGCGGGAGCGGGCGGGAGCGGGCGGGCGGCCGAGCCCCGGCGCCGGCCCTCGCTGTGCGCCAAACGCCCTGCCGCCCCCAGGGCGAGCGCCGCCAAGCCTTCGTGGAGCCCTCGGAGAAATTCAGCCGCGCCGAGCTGCTGGTGACGGAGCCCGGCCCCGAGAAGGAGGGAGCCGAGAGCCGCGCGCCGCCCGCCGGCGCCGCCGAGCCGCCCGCCGAGGAGCTGCCCTTCGAGTACCGGCGGCAGGAGGTGCCCAGTCCGGCCGGCGCCCAGGAAAACCTGGGGCTTTGCCAGCCTCTCCTGCCGCCGGCCCCGCTCGGCACGGACGAGCCCGTCGCCCTCCGGGGCGAGGGGAGCCTCGACGCGCCGGCGGAGAGGTCAGCACTGCTGTGAGCGGGCACCCGGCGCGGGAATGACGGGTGTCCGGCACGAGAATGGTGGGACGTGAGCTCCCGGCGTGGGAACAGCAGGTGCCCGGCGTGGGAACAGCGGGTGTCTGGCGTGGGAACAGCGGGAACAGTGGATGCCCAGCGCGGGAACAGCGGGTGTCCGGTGTGGGAACGGCAGGTGCCCGGCGTGGGAACGGCAGAAACGGCAGACGCCCAGTGCGGGAACGGCGGGATGCAGGCACCCGGCACAGGGGAGCCGCCCGCGTTGGGCTCCCGAGTCAAAACACCGGCACTTTTGGGGGGAGTTGTCTGCTTTTCGGGACCTGTGCACCCATTAAACGTGATTTCCTCCCGGCGAGGCAGCCGTGTTGTATCTGGGGCAGGACTTCAGCCGCCGCTGAAGCTCGAGAGCGGGTTGTGGTTTAGGTGCAGCTCCGGGCCGGACGCAGCCGCGCTCACTTGCCGAGCGCTCAAAATAAAAGCAAAAATAAAAGGTTAGTAGCACGGGAAAGTACAGGGAAAGGCAGCGCCGTCAGCCGCCCGGCGCCTTTTCCGCCCCAGAACGGTGCTGAGCTCCCCAGCGCCGCCACCAGCCCCGGCTCCGGCTGCGCGGCGGCTCCCCGAGGCCGGTGCCCGGCGCTGCACGGCCGCAGCCACCGCAGCCGAGGCCACGAGGTGGCACCAGACCCGCGTGGCGCCCGGCTCCGCGGCCCCCTCGCCGCCGTGTCCGGCCTGGCCGAGCCGCAGGGGACGCGGCCGGAGACGCCCGGGGGGAGCCCTGCCGCCAGGCGCAGAAAAAGCCCCGTTCTGCTTCAAACGGGACGCTTCCAAAAGCAAAAGCCTGCAGCAAACCCCACGCGCAGAATAAGGGAAAATGCAACCCGGGACGGCGCGTTCGGGAGCTCGTTACGATTTAGCCGACGTGCGGCTGCGTTAAAGTTAAAGGCAGAGCTGTAAAGTTTGCTCTCGGCGCCCTGTTGGCAAGGCGAGCGCCTGCAGAGGAAGTATTTCGTTACGGGCTCGCGCTCCCCGGCCGCCTGCTCGCGCACTCGGGTTTCAAGCCCGGCCCCTGTTTACAGCCCCTTTTCGGCAGCAGGGCAGCAAAAGCAGCGGCCCCGGGGTCACGGCGCGAAGCCGGCGGTAAACAGCGCCCGGCACGGGGCCAGCGCCGCTGCCAGTTCATCATCATGCGCGTTTTCTCGATGGAGTCAGAAAAAGGGACGAGTTCAGGCCAGGACAGCAGCTCCCGATTCCTGTTTTCGACCCGGCTGGGGGGGCACTAAGAGCCCCCCTCCCCCCGAGCAGCCGCCAGCAAACACCGCCTGAGAACAGGCAGCTCGTGACACGGGTGCCGCAGCAGCGGAGACGCTCTCTAGGGCAGCTCCAGGACAAGGAGCGAAGAGTCACAGCAATTGGGGGGGGGGGGAAACACCCCAAACGGCCCAAGGAAGGGGGATTGCGTGAGTTTGGCAGCCTCGGAGACACCCCGAGTGCCGGCGCTGCCACGAGCTGCCGGCCCATTTGCACCGGCTAAGCAGAGATTCACCCACCACAGCGCTCGGAGCAGCCCGTTTCGGACACACATGGACGGGGACCTATAAAACGGGTTAATTTAAGACCGGCCGCCTTTATTTTTAGCGGAGGGCGTACAGTTACGGCCCGCGGTGCTTTTTTCCGGGTGCCGGCTATTCCCGTAGGGCACAGCATCTTCCCGCCGGCTGTTTACAGGCGCCGGTGCCAGCGGCGGCTCCCGCTTGCCCGAAAGCCCGGAGGCGCGAGCTCGCCTGGCGCCAAACAGAAAGCACGGAAGGGCTGTCGGTGCCTTGGCGYGGCAGCGGTGCGGCGTCGGCCTCCTGGCGGGCACGCGCTCCGGTTTGGGCTGCAAACCAGGAGCTGGAACCGGTTTCACCGGCAAAGGGGCYGGCGGAGAGCGAAGCRGCGGGCGGCAGCAGCGYGGCCCCCGCGCCGCCCTCGCAGCGGCAGCAGCCTGGTTTTAGCACCGCGCCGCGCCGGGAGCGGGGACAGGGCCTGGGCACCGCGGGAACGCGGCTGGCACGGGAACGCAGCCGGCACGGGAACGGTGCCGGCACGGGAATGCAGCCGGCCCCCCCCCACCGCGCGTTGTGTTTTCTCCGAGCCCTGGGCGTTGCTGTCACCGGCATTTCGCAACCGCCGGGTGCCGCGGCGGCGACCGCAGCTGCGCCGTGCAAACAGGGCCTGGGAAAAGCRGGGCGATTCCTGCCTTTTCCCCCGCCGCTCGCAGGCGAGGCCGAGCTTTCGGCGCAGCAGCTTTGCCAAAGCGAGCGATACTTTCTCGTTGCAAAACAGCTGCCTGCGAGTGGAAAAACGACTCAAAGCCCAGGCGGCCCCGCGGGGTCCGGAGCTCCCCTTGCTTTCCCCCGCGGCGGCGATTCCCCCGCGGTCCGGGGCTTCGCYCGGCTCCCGCGGCGCCGCCTCGGGGCGGCTCTCTGCTCTCCAGGCTTCGGCACCGGCCGCCAGCAGCCCGGAAAAAGCCACGGATGGGGTTTTTTGTTGTTTTTGGGTTTTTTTTCGAACTGAAACCTTGTGATACTAAACGGTAGAAGGAGCCCCTGCGCGGTCCCAGCGTTGGGCGGGGGGGGCTCGGCGCCCGCTGCGCCTTTCCCGGCCGGGGCTATCGGATTATCGCGCAGGAAAGGACACGGCGCCCTTATCAGCGYGCACATTCCCGGCCGGGCTGGCACGGGAGCTTCCCAGGGGTTTGCGGCATAAACATATTTTGCTCGAGAGGGTTGAGCTGAGGATAGCGGTGGCTCGGGAGGGACCGGAGGGCCCCGCTCCCGAAACCCCCCCCCTTCGCCTTCTGCAGCTCGAGCCCATCCCGGGCGCGGAGCAGACGGCTGCGTTTTGCGGCACGTTAATCCAGCAGCAGTCATCGATCCCCGCGGATTTGCTTCCCCCGGGATCGGCAGCTCTTTGCAAACTGATTAACTTTTCCTGTTCTTTCCCGGGCAAAACCGCCGGGAAAGCAGGACGAACTGGCCTGGGGGCCCCTCGCGCCTCCGCACCCGGCGCCGGCCGCTCCRAGCCGCCTCCAGTGCCGATGTCTCCGCCGGGAGCCGCCCGGAGCCGGCCCAGCCTCCCCGTGGGCTATCGCCGCCCTCCGTCTCYGCTCCGGGAGGCTGCCTCGCTCCTCGGCCGAAACTAGCTCCAAACCGGTGCTTCTTCCCAGCGCATGGGAAGTGATATTCCCAGGGGACCCCCTTCCCGAGGGAGCCCTCCCTGTGCCGGGCACCCCGGGATGCCTGCTCCTTCCGATATTTCCCTCCCGTTCCCGTTGCAGAAAGCTCCGGCCCGGCCGCCTCGGGCTTGGCGGCGCTCGCGGCTGCCCAGCAGCGCCGGGGGGGTCGGGGCGTTTCTGCAAGAGCTTTTGCAAAGGGGAAAYGAGAAGGGAAGTCGGCCGAGGGGGTTTTGCCGGCCGCGGGAGCCGGCGGCGCCCGGGAGACGGCTTCTTCGCCTCCCTGCGCACGACGCGGGGATGGCCCGGAGAGCCCCGCGGAGATTTCGCCTTGCTAAAATACCCGCGGCTCAGCTGAYGAGAAAACGGTGGAAAACCAGAGCCGAGGGGCCCCGGGGTCTGGCGGGAGAAGGCAGCCGGGAGAGAAGAGGCCGATCCCCGAATTAAAGCTGGGAAAAGCAAACGCTTATCCTGCTCCGCCTGGATAGTCCCCTGGACACGGCGTTTTGCCCGCCCCGCGGGGGCTTTTCCCGCACGCGCCCACGAAATATCATTTCAGACGTCGCGAAGCGGCCGAGCTGGTGTGGAAAAGCAACGGGAGGCTGCTGGAAGCGGCATGGGATTTTCCCGGCGGCCCCGGGGCTCGGCGCCGGCGGACGCGGAGCTAAAGTCCGCGGCGAGGCGGGCGCCGGGCGCCGGGCGGATGCGTTTGCTTGCGAAACGCCGCCCTCGCGCTGAGCGAAGGGCATCAAAACAAGGCAGGGAGCCGCCGCCGCCGCCGCATCCCTTCGGCCTCTCCCCCCCCTTCCGTTATCCCGTTGCCTTTTGTAGGGAAACGCGCGGCGCCCGGCAGGCGACGGCGGCCACGGGGCGAAGCGGATCCGGCGGCGAGCACCCCGCCGCGGCGCGCCGGCTCCCTGTTTGTGTGTCAACACGTCACGCGCCGCCGCCGCCGCCGGCTGATCCYGCCGCCTCGTGCGGCTCCGTCTTGTTTTTTTAAACCCCGTCAGCTGTTTGCTGAGAAAAGCCAAAATATTTCACCCCGGGGTCGCGGCGACCCAGACGGGGCGTTTCGGTGCCGCGGTGGGACCCGGCTCCCGCCCCTTCCCCGGAGCCTCTTCCGCTGCTAAAAGCGCCGATTTTGGCCCCTTTCGCAGGGGTCGGGAGGGGCGTTCGCCTTTCGGGGGGCTTCTCCCCGGGGTGAAACACCCCGGCGCTGGGATTCGACCCCCCCCCCCCAAGCCGGGCCAGGAGCCCGGAATGGGTGCGCGCCCCGCGGGCGCCGCGGCGGCCCCCCTCGCCGGCCCCGCTGTTTATCCATAGACATGTTTGCGAGCCGAGCTCAGCCGCTTCCAAAACAACCGGAGAAGGGTCCAAACTCGTAAAAATTTTCCATTGTCCGAGGAAGCGGCCGGTAAACAAGCGGGAGCCCCGCGGCCGCCTCCAGCCAGGGATCCGGCGGAGGAAAAACAAGATCCCAAACAAGGGCAATCCGGCGGCGGAAAAACAAGGGGCCGTTCCCGACGCGCTGAATAACAAGGCAATTTGCGGCGAGGCCCAGCGGCAGCCCGGGGCGCCGAGCAGCCCCGCAGCAAAGCCGCCGCGGCCCCAGGGCTGGCGCCGGGAGCTTTCCCGCGCTCGGAGCCGTCAGCGGGGCTGGGATGCCGCGGGGAAGGGGGTTTCCCACGGGGTGCCGAGCGCCGGGATGCGCTGGCTGGGCAGCTCTGGCCGGAGCAGGGTTAAACCGCTCGGCTAACCCCTTGGCTGGGCACGCCATCCGTGGGATGGGCTCATCCCGGGAAAGCGGCGGGCGCGAGGGCTGCCGGAGCGGGGAGAGGAGCCGYGGCGCCGGCGCCGTGCCCGCCGCGGGCAAAAAGCTGCGATTCCTGTCGAACCGGCGGGGAAAGCCCCTGCGAAGGGCAGGGACGAGCGGGGCTCTGCCAAGCGATTGCCGGCGGTTTCGGCGGGYGGCAGCGGCGCGGGCTGAGTCACCGGGCGGAGGAGCGGCGCTGAGCCGGGCCGGCACGAACCCGGGGGGGGGGGGGGGGAATCCCATGGGGGCCGAAGCATCGCGTTAATAAGTTGCACTTATATTTACCGACGATCCCCCCTCTCCCCGCAAACGGGCCAGCCCCGGGACGCCAGCTGCTCCCGCGGAGCCGGCACCTGGCAGCGGGGCCCGGCTCCAGCTGGGAGGCGGCGGGTGTTTTCCCGGAGCTGGACAGGCTCCCGGGCTGGGAGGCGGCGGAGGCGGCTGATCCCGGCCCCTGCCAGGCTGCCCGGCACATTCT
>NW_020448908.1:1112663-1117421 GCF_003343035.1 Apteryx rowi | reverse complement strand
CCGCGTGCCGCCGCGCCGCTCTCCGGGAGGCGGCGGGGTCCCCGGCCGCGTCTCTGGGACCCGGCCTCGCAACGCGCCTCGCGCCGAGCGCATTTTGCCGCGTGCGCTTGGAAGCATTTTCCGACCGAGCGGTCCAAGAGCTATAAATACCCCCCGCACTGTAATCGCATAACTCGTCCCGCCGGCTGGGATCGGCTCCCCGCGGCCCCGGCGCCGCYGTCCCCCCGCACGGCCCGGGCACCGGCCCCTTTCCCTGCCGAGCGCCGCTCCGCGGAATAACCCCCCGTGGGACGCTGGCGCCGGGGAGCAAAGCGGGGACAAGGCGGCCGAGGAGGGCGCAAGCGCGTCCCCGCGGTGCGGATCCCRGCGGGGTATTTTTAGCCCCCCCGGGCGCACGGCGCCGCGCTGGCAGCCCGTCCTGCCCCCCGATCGCTTTACGCGACACCTGGGAGCAAAAACTCCTGCTGGAAAAACACCTCCCGCTCCAGCGGCCGCGTGGTGGCTTGGCCCGGCGCCCGCCGGCGTCGGGTTCCCTGGCCCCGCGTCTCCCCCAGCCGGGGCCCGAACACGCTCCCGGCCACGTGGATTAAGCCTTTTCCAAGGAAGGTTGCTCAAGGCAGCGGGAAACAGGGCTTGGGGGAGCGCAGGGCTCTCGGGGGCCGCGAGGTCCCACGTTGGACGAGCTGCCCGATTCCGTGCAGGAGCACGTGCTCCGACACGGATCCAGCGGAAACGGAGCTCCAGGAAAACACCCAGCAGACGCGAGCCAGACAACATCTGGGTTTAAGAATTTATTCCAAACAAGAATTCCCAAACAAGTCGTACAAAAAGAATAATCAGAGAAAAAGAGTCATCGCTATAAAAAGTGTTCGCGGATACAAACCCCCCCCCTCACCCGGGTGCCCCCGGTGCGCAGAGCGAGCGGGCGAAGGCGCACGGGGCCACGAGGGGCCGCGCGGCCAGGGGCTCCCGCCGGGATGGGCGTGGGATGCGGAGCTCCGCAGCCCCTGAGGCCGTGCCGGCGCGGGGACGAGCCCGGGCACGGGCACTCGAGCCGCAGCGAGCGCCGGGCTCACGGCAAAGCTCGGCAGCAGCGTCTCCGCTTCATCCGGCCGGGAATGGGCCCATTACTCTCCGGACGGTGCGACGCTGGTGCCACCTCTCCCCAGCGCTTAAACCCCAAGCAAGGTTGAAATAGTCTCTAGCAATCCTGAGAAATACCTCCACGTCCTGGTCTCCCTCCCAGGAGCCGGCCGGAGCACGGCCGGAGCACGGCCGCTGCAGGCAGGGCGAGAGCAGCCTCGGCGCGTGCRGAGCGGCGCCGGCTCGAACGCCGGAGCGGCGTCAACCCCCCGCGCGCTGCCCTGCCGCGCGCCGCTCCAAGGACAGCCGACGGGGCCGGGATCTCGGCGCCGCGGCGGCTCCGGTCTCGCCGCCGCCACCGCCTCCTCTCGGGCGCCGCGTCCCGATGCCYGGGGCAAAGGCGCGCGGGTCCGCGAGCGCCCCGTCCCCCGGGATCACCGCATGGTCACCGCCGCCGCCGCGGCTCTCAGCAGGTCATGCAGCGCGGCCGCATGGTCTCCGCGGGCGGATTCGGGTCAACCTGAAAAGCCGAGCTCAGAGTCAGGGGACGCGTCCCATCCATCTCCATCGGGCCTCTCGGCCCGGATCCCCGGAACCGGGGGGGGGGTTTGTTACCTCCGAATAGAGCGGAGGTGGCCGGAAGCGAAACTCCTGGATGTAGGCGAAGAAGGGCCCCTCCAGGGCGCTGCTGAGCTCGTTCGGGCACGGCGGAGCCAGGCTCCGCTCGGGCTCCGGGCCGGACACGACCGCCGAGTATTCGGGGGGAGCTGGAGAGGGAGCAGAGGCGTCAGGGAATAGGAAACTTCCCGCTAACTGGAGCCGCACGGGGAAACGGCTTCAGCGCTTCCCCAGGCCCCCAGCTGCCCCGGGGTGCAGCCCCGCAGCCCACAAAATTAAGCGAAAAACGCGAAAGCCGGCGCCGGGGCGCCGCGCTCACCCTCCGGCTGCTCTGGGATGGCGCTCAGCCAGTCCAGGTGGACGCTGCACTGGCTGCTGACGCTGGACGTGCGGCTCCCGAACGGATGCAGCGGGATCGTGCCGATGACGAGCGGCAGTTCCAGGAGCAGCTTGGACGTGCCAGGAATATCCACACAGACCTCGAGAGACGGGACACGAGGGTCTAGTTACGAGACGCTCGTGCTGCTGCCGTTCGCCCGGGCCGGAGGGGCAGGTGCCTCCCCGCGCCGCCGGCTCCGGCTGGCCGGCGAGGGCTTCTCGCAGGACGCGAAGGGAAGACGCGGAGAAGGGGAACCCCTGGATAAAGCGCCGGGCCAGCCCGCAAACACTGTTCAAGCTGGAGACTCTCCGCTGAGCAGCTTTTCTTGCAAGCCACAGGCCTGACGAGCGCATCCGTGCAAGGTCCCTCACCTTCAGGGAATATTCCACTTGGATGACGCGGCAGTGGAGGATGGACGGGCCCACGGGGGGGATCTTCAGCGCCCGCCCGTGCCACACTTCCCTCCTCCCGGCTGCGATGGAGTCGCCGACGATGCTGGTCACCACCGACTTCTTCTGCTTCTTGCTGCCCCGGGCGATGAAGGTCTGCGTCTGGATGATGGCGGCCTTGGGCACCACGGCTCGGTTCGTGCAGTTGTCGATCTCGGCGAAGATGGGGATGACCTCCCCTGCCAGGACAAGGCGCAGGCGTTGGAGGCAGCGAGCCGCAGCACCATCCTGCCCCAAGGATTCCCACGTCGCGGTACCCGGGGCCCACGGTTCCCCCCCGAAGCGAGGTCTGATCCGGCGGGAGCTGCACCCCGAGGAGGCCGCCCGCATCGGCTGGGCGCTCCAGGCTCTCCGAAGCTGCCCACAGTGCCCAATTTCATGCCCGCAGCGGAGAGCCCGGCTCCCGGCGACCCCAAGCCCCCATCACGGGGGTTTGCCATCGCCCTTAGAGCTCCAAGGGCACCAGCGTGCTGCCTCACCTGGGGTGTAGCCTTTTCGGTCGATCTTGGCAGTCACAGAAACCTGCCCACGGTTGCAATACCAGGCACGGGCGAGTTTCTCCTTAGCACCTGCCTGGGGAGCCTAGAGAAAGGGACGTATTTAAACTACTTAATAAGAGACTACGAAGCGCAAAGCCAGCACCTCCCTAGCAATAACAACCGGCCGGGGAAACATCGGCAACTTCTTGGGCATCTTATGCAAGAAGCTGCTGCGGTGGATTAAAGTCTAAGAACCGCGAGACCTTTGCTTTCTTCAGTGCCCAGCCCAGGTAGCGCCGGCGGGCAGGAGTTACGGAGGGCGGCGTTCCCTCCGCGCTCGGCAGCGCCGCTTCCTCGTGCCCACCCCGACTCGGCGCGATGGGGCCCGGGGGACGCGCTGGGGACCCGGCTGCCCCACGGCAGAGCGGGGGGAGCTCACCAGCAGCGCGGGCGTGTTGATGTCGATGGGCTCGATGACGGTGAATTCCTTCTTCGCCTTCTTCACGGCGGACCAGGGTCGGTGGAGCTTGGCTTTCACCCAGTAGCGCACGCTGCCGTGCTTCCCCTCGAAGGAGGTCGCCAGGGTCCTGCGCGGAGCGGAGGGATGCAGAAGGGCTTTGCTGAGTCACGTTTTCGTTTCCAAGGTCCCCTGTCCCCGCAGGACCTCTGTCCCGCCGCAGGCGGCTCCCCTCCCCCTTTACGTTAAGGCACCAAAAAAGGCGAACTTACTCGGGGAGCTGGAAAGTGAAGGGGAACTCGTGCCTTCCCGCCGGCAGGACGGTGACTTCACCGTTGTCTGCGAGCAAAACAGATTTGAGATGAATCTCTCTCTGCTGCAGGGTTTCCTCCTCGGGCAGATGCCGGGGGGGGAGACGCACAGCGCAGGCAGCGAGCAGGCAGCGAGCAGGCAGCGGGACGGCACCGTAACACTTCTGCCGGCGTTAAACTGCAGCAGTGCTGCAACTCTGACTCTGCGAGCTGGGCAGGTCTCCCGCCGGCTCGGGCACGTCCCCTCTCCGCGCTGTCCCCGGGGACGTGTCCTACGTGTCCTCCCCAACAGGGGAGCCGGACTGCCACCGCGCTTCGCCTGGAGGCTGCCCCGCTCGGCAGTGAGAGYGCAGACCAGTGTTGCAGATGGGTAGGGTGCCCTGTGCACCCAGTCCCCGGGGCGGTTGGTGTCTGGGTGCTCTGTGCATCCAATATTTGAGACGGCCGGGGTGCCTGGTGCACCCGGACGCCGGGGCGTCCCGTGTGGCTGGTCCCTAGGGTGCCCGGTCCTGACGTTCCCCATCCCCTGGGGTGCCGGGGGCACCCGGTAGCTGGGGTGTCCCATCTGCCCGGTCCCTGGGAAGCCGAGCCCCGGTGCACCCAGTTCCCTGGGGTTCTGGGTGCATCCACTCGCCGGGGTGCCCAGGAGCCAGGTTATCCCGTGCCCTCGGTCCCTGGGGTGCTGGGTGCACCCAGCTGCGGGGGCATCCTGTGTGCCCAGTCCCCGGGGTGCCCAGTCCCGGTGTACTCGGTTCCCGGGGTGCCCGGTACACCCGGGGCGTCCCACGCACCCGGTTCCCGGCACTCCCGGTTCCGCTGCACCCGGGGCGTCCCATGCACCCGATCCCCGGCACTCCCGGTCCCGGTGCACCCGGGGCGTCCCATGCACCCGATCCCCGGCACTCCCGGTCCCGCTGCACCCGGGGCGTCCCATGCACCCGGTCCCCGGCACTCCCGGTCCCGCTGCACCCGGGGCGTCCCA
>NW_020448908.1:1058553-1111713 GCF_003343035.1 Apteryx rowi | reverse complement strand
TCCTATAGTCTGTGCCCGCTCCAATAGGCCATCCATGCTCTGATGGTCCATCCCTGCTCATATAGTCTATCCTCACTCCTATAGTCCATCCCCAATCCTATAGTCTGCCCATGCTCTAATAGTCCATGCCCATTCCTATAGTCTGTCCCCAATTCTATAGCCCATCCATGCTCCGATAGCCCATCCATGCCCTGACGGTCCATTGCTGCTCCTATCCTCTGTCCCCACTCCCATAGTTTGTCCCCAATCCTGTAGTCTGCCCAGGCTTCTATAGTCCCTCCCCGCTGTGACAGTTTAACCCCAGTCCAACAGCCCATCCCTGCTCCGATGGTCCGTCACCTTTCCCGTAGTCAGTCCCCGCTTGCAGCTGCCCTGACAGCCAGCTCCGGCAGCGGGATCGGCTGGGGCGGCGGGGGGATTTCTCCCCCCAGTCAACAYGCAAACCTCACGTTAGCAGCCCCGGCGTTCCCGTTCCTGCAGGCCAGTAGAGCGCTGTGCTACAGGCGGACACGCGTTTTCCTTTCCCAAGCACCATTCCCAGGGGCCGGAGCGGGCTGCGACCGGATCCGGGCTCSCCGCACGGCGCGGCCTGGCCAGCTGGCGCTGGAAGGGGAACGGGTCTGGGACATCGCTTCACTTATTTCTAAGAAATCGAGTACTGGTGTCCATTCAGCCTGGCGATTGCGCAGCCAGCAAGGCGCCTTCCCCAAGCTTTTTAACCAGGCGAGCGCTGGCTCGGCAGCGGCTCGTGCCGGGGGCCGAGCGGTGCCGCTCCGAAACGCAGCGGAGAATTGCGGCCGCCCGGGAGGCGCAGGCCCCGCGCGCGAGGACGCGGGGATTCCCCGCCGGGGCGGCTGCGAGGGGGCGGCCGGAGCGAGTCCCTCGGGCCTGGACCTCTCCGAGCCCGAGGCCGGGGCACGACGCAGGGGTCGCCGGCACCCAAAGCTCCTCYGAAACACGATAAACGCGGAGCGGGCGCCGCGCAGGGAGCAGCTCCAACTCGTCAGCCCCACCTAGAGTCCGGCCTGGCTCCGGGCGGTCCCAGCAGGAGGGAACACCCCATCCCGGACACCCCATCCCAGACACCCCGTCCGGCTCCGGAGGGGCTCTGCTTCCCTGCGCCGGTGGGCGAGACCCGCGCTCCAGGCGCGCGGAGTCGGCTCCCCGGTCCCTGGCGGATTCGTAGGTGCCGCGTACGTACGGAGATTAAGCGACGCTCATCGCGGGCYGCTCGACAACAGAAAAGAGTCCTGACATGCTTTTAGCTGACGTGTTATAACTTTCCCGGATGTTTCCATAAAAAAAATGACCTCTAGATGTTTCCTTCTTACTGGAGCCTCTGACCTTCCCCTCTGGGAAGTGCCGTGGGATCCTCAGACAGGCAGGATCTCGCACCAAAAGCGTTTACGGTTCCTGGGGATTTCTTGCACCCCTTATGCAGAATCCGGGGGCTCCTCTCCCTGCCTTCGCCTGTTAAACCCTTTTTTTCCTCTCTCCCCGCTCCCCATCCGAGGCGTTCGGACAACGCGCACCGCGCAGCCCTGCAGCTCCGCCGGCACATCCTTCTTCCGCCCCTCGCGGCGCCCTGGGCCAGCGCTCAGCACCCTGCCGGGAGCCGCAGATAAACCCAGCTCGGCGGGAGCCGCCTGGACGGCTCTTTTCTCTGCCTGGCTTCCCTCCTCCACGCTGCCTCGTTGCCATGGCAAAACTCCCGGTTTTCGGCACCCCGTGTACGCGGCTGCGCTCGCCACGAAGCCGCAAGCCGGGAGCAGCCGCAAGGGCCTGCAGGCGACAGCGCGTTTTCACCAGCCCCTCGCTAGCCGCCACCGGGAACGTCCTTACGCCGCGGTTGGCGGCAGCGGGACGGACGGGACCCGGTGGGATCCCACGGAAGGGATTTGGGCTGCGGACCAGCACTTCTCCGCAGCCYGCAGCCTTGTGCTCCCATGATCACGCACCTGCGTCCCTCTCKCAAAGCAGAAAAGGAATCGGTGCCTGGACAGAGGCGACAAAACCGGAGCCCGCAGGGTCTGGCCAGGCTCTCGGCTCCCCCRGGAGCCCCGCTAAACTCTCTCCGYGCCGCAGGGAAGGGCCGGAAGCCGYGCGCACATCCCAGCTCCGCRCCGCGYGGGCGCGGGGGCCGGCGAGGCTCWGCACCCCCTSGTGYRGTTCCCGYGGACCTTGGCTCAGCACCTTSCTCCGGGCGGCCCCAGGGGCTTGGATAACGTACAAGCCCCAGCAGCGAAACCCAAACACGCTCCCGGCRGCTGGCGGCTTATCCCCCCTTCCGTCACTCCGCTCTCCTCCCGTGACCGCTACGCTCCCCAGCTCGTGCTGGCACCACGCTCCGAGTCACGCTTGGCCGCTGGCACCGTTAAGCACCCTTGGCATCTCCAGGACCTGCAGCAGCACCRACCACCTCCAGCCTGGGCGCCCCGCGGGGAGGCAGGGACAGGGCCATCGGAAGCAGGGAGGAGGGGGAAAAAAGCCACAGAGCCACGACTGCAGGAACATCACTGGGAGGGAGGAGAGGCTAAAAGACATGCACAGAGGTGCTGGGACGTCGCCGTCCCTCGGCTCCGGGTCGTTTCACCCGGCTGCACGGGAAGGATTCGAGCGGCTCATCCTCACGCAGCAGATCCGCGCAGTATGCCAGCGAGGCATATGGTGCCGGCGTCGGGAAACTGGAATCAAATATTTGCTGAACTGCTAAGTGCTCCTTCCACACTCGAGAACAGACACTTCTGTTTGCGCGGGGAAGCGCAAACAGAGCAAAAGCCACAACGCTCTCGTGCTCGCCAGGCCCGGCGGAGAGGCAGGCAGCCTCTGGCAGCCCGGCGGCGCAGAAACCCCCTGCGAGGGTGTCCAAGAGGGACGATCCAGCTTGCAGAGGGCAGGACCCTCTCCTGGATGGGACGCTCGCAGCCCAAGGGGGTCTCAACCCGACGTCCCCGGAGCGGAGAGCCACCCCGTGCCCCCAGCCTTACCGGGGATGAGGCGGCAGCGGCGGTGCAGGAAGGTCTGGCAGGCGGCGTAGTGGCAGTAGACGGTGTTGAGCCCCACGCTGCGGCTCTCCAGCCAGTGCACGGCGGCGCGGCCGCGAGCGCACACCTCCAGCGCCCGCAGGCGCAGGGCGCCGCGCAGCTCCAGCCGCACCCGGCCCCGCAGCAGCTCCCCGCTGCCGTAGGTGCTCCGCGCTCGCCCGTCCTCCAGCTCCAGCGCCAGGCTCCGCACCCGCCCCAGGGGCAGCATTGCCGCCGCCCGCCTTCTCCCCGGCACCGCCGGCGGCTGCTCCGGGGCTGGAGAGGGGCAGGGCGGCTGCGTAGCCCCCGCTAGAGAAGAGAAAAAAGAGCAAAGGCTGCGCCGAGACCCCCTAATTTATCCCTGCTGGGGCGAACTGGCCCAGCCGGGGTGGACTGAGGCCCTGCTCTGCGGTGACGCTCCGGCCGTGACCTCACGYGGGAGGCTGACGCCGTGCCGAGAAGGGGGATGCGGAAGTGAGCGACGTGTTTTTAATCTGCACGAAAAATAACGCCACTTCGCCTTATCTCTGAATCACAGAAAGAGCGGATGTGAGGGGTACGTGCCTGTGGCTCCGTCGGCAGGGTGGGGTGCCGCACGCGGCCAGCCACACCAGCAGAGTTTGCGGAGCTGCAGGAATCAAAGGAAGGTTGTGCTTGGCCTGCCTGTTTCAGGCTTTGCTGGGGCGCTGCTGAAAGTGCTTGGAGAAGGGTTTCAAAAGCAAAGCCCATTACTCCAAAAGACAGTTTTCGTTTCTGTGTTTGAAATTGCACCAAAGTCCAAGTCCGCATGAAAAACAAAGCGAATAACCACAGGTTCCTCCCCGCAGCAGCTCCCCAGCCAGCTGGTGCCACCAGAAGGCTGATGTTCACCATTCATCCCCAGTGAACAGCAGCTGCTTGTGCTGCGGCGCAGGTGGCAACGCCACCTCRGGGTCACTAGAAGCCGTGCGGCAGATTTGCAGCAGAGGCAAGTCCCTCTTACCACACCAGATGACGCAGTCTAGGTGTCTGCAATGCATCGGTGTAAGATACGGATGCGCCTGTGTGAATTTGCAAGACTTGAGCACACAACTGCTTTGAAGCGCGTGCGGAGCAGAGGCTGGCCCCTTCCCCAGAGACACAGGACACCGACTGCAGAGCTAAATCCCAGAGCAAAGCACAGGGATTCAGGCACCCAGCGACTGCTCGCACACAAACTGCAGCAGTTGGACTTAGTAACGYGTGCTCCAGCGCTCTGCTGCTGGTTCACAGCACACGTGAACCAAGCCAGTTTGCATCAAAAGCCTGAGAAGAGCTTGTGAGGTTGCAGCTGTGACAAGGCAGCACTTGCCCCTGCTCACTCAGCCTCCCGAGGGAGGGAGCCGACCGTCCCGCGCTCGTCCCTCTTGAAACTACCTACAAGCCAAGCAGTGCAAACTCAGCACTCAGGAAATCCATGAGAGTTATCAGCCCAACAAAAATACACTGCTCACCGCCAGGAAAACGGCCCACTCATCATAAGCYGGGGAGCGCTACCTCTCTGCCCTGCTGTTCGCTGACCTTTGGTCTCAGCCCTCGACACCAAACCCCAGGCAGATAATCGGGAGATTCCAGCCCACACGTAGCCCTGAGAGCGTCTCTCTCTCTGCTTTCCGTCTCTCGCTCTCTCTGCGTTTCCCCTTGCCCCGTGGCCCGCCTAGAAGCACTCAGTGGGTCTTGCAGTCCTGACACAGGGACCTGTCACCCCTGTCTTTGGTCTAATCTCCYAGTGTTTATTCTTGCTGTCTCAACACACTGTTGTGTTCTCATTCCACTCCCGAAATAAATGTTCCCTAGAGTAACACACAGATGGACACAACTGGCTAAGAGCAGGACACAGGAACAGTTAAGTAACAGCATTTATTGGCAGTCCCCAGCACAGGGARTACCTTCAGAGTCCCCAGGACGCASCTCACTTGGGAGTTCACCCTTCRGGTTTCTGCTGGGGGCTAAAAGCAGAGACACACCGCATGGAGGGACCTCTCTTGGCTGCGGAGTACCAGCCATCGGAACCAGGAGGCCACGCCGGGGATTTGCTTCATGCCTGCCACGGCCAGCTCCAACTGCACACCTTCCTGA
Source organism: Apteryx rowi (assembly GCF_003343035.1). Lineage (NCBI taxonomy): Eukaryota > Metazoa > Chordata > Aves > Apterygiformes > Apterygidae > Apteryx > Apteryx rowi. The sequence goes on along the minus strand of NW_020448908.1, from coordinate 1,106,593 downwards.
GGTTGCACATGCGCCGCTTTTGATTCAAATCCTCTCCCACACAAATGCAACGCGACTGCAAAAAGCAAATGCAGCAAGTGAAAAAGACTCAAGCCACTGGTTCATGTCCCAGAAATCATTTGTGTCACCTGAATATGTTAAATGTTGCCACACGATGGCAGTGAACGCCTACGGCTGGCACAGGCACCGAGGCGGCTGGTAAGAGGAATGTCACTCGGGGAGGTGCAAGTGCCCGAGATTAGCAACCCCTGTGASAGCTGGCAGCAGCGGGCACTGGGCTGAGCACAGCTATGCTGCCTGGCTTTGAGGTGACAGTCTCGTTTGACTRGATACAGACCCTGATGCTGCACCAGCCCCTTCCAGCTCCAGCCCGAAGCATCTGGGCTGCCTCCTCCCCCAGCTTGCTGCAGTGCCACAGTGAATCACCGAGGCCCAGAGCAGCCCAGAGCACCGGGCATTGCTGTTGTGGGCACGGAGCTCAGGGAATCCCAGCAGCTTCATCTGGCTCCACGTCAAGGTCTGAGCAATTGGCCCTGCTGCATTTCACACTGCACCCCAGCACGGCCCAGAGGCAAGCGCTGATCCCCAGCACAGGGAGGGCAGGAGACGGGCTCCAGGGAAGCCAACAGCTTCTGTCAGCTCTGTCTTCCCACCTGCCTGGTTTGTACTTGCACAGATCAAATCCCTTTCAGGACAGAATTCAACACGGGAACGTGCTGCCCTTTAACTGCATCTTGGTTCTCCCCAAAATCATGCTGTTACTTTTGCTGGTGGACTCCATTCACCCTTAAACGGCGCTTGATAAGAAGTGTGGTAACAGCACCATCCATCCCCTTCAACGGTGGGAATACACAGCGCAATCGTAAAGAAATACTAACGCCRTTGAAGCTGCAATCTCGAGGCAGCCGCTCTTTTAGCATTTTCATACTCCTGAATGTGCTTAGTGCRGTGAAACAGCAAAGCAAGCTACCACCGGGCTGCAGTAAGGTGGGAACCGCACCGCYGCAGAAGGGGGACACGGCCCGGGGTAAGGGCGGGGGCGCCGAGGCGGGTCTGCAGGCCGGGCCAGGAGCGGCTCCCGCTAGTGTATTTTATAAGCACCAGATTGATTCATTCGGCTGCAAAAAGAGAGCGCAGAATATCCAAAGAAAGAAACTGGGAAAACAAAATATCGCCGAGGTCACGGCCGCGACACGGCAGCGAAAGTGGCGCCGCCCCCAGGCGGTGCCGGGCCTAGGCCGCCGCCGCCGCCATGGAGACGGCGCGGCTCCTCCACCCTCCCGGCGGCCCCCGCGCCAGGCCCCGCCCCCGGCCGCGTCGCGACACCGCCCGGAAGCGTTGCTATGGCGGCGGATGCGCTCGGCGGCCTAGTAGCCGTGCTGGAGTCCTACCGCGGTCGCGACCGGGTGGTGAGTGGCGGAAGCGGAGGCGGCGGCGGCGGGGCGCGGCGCGGCCGCGCTCTCACCGCGCTCTGCCTCCCCAGGTCCGCGCGCTGGGCTATGGCTGCCAGCTGGCCGGGGGGGCGCTGGCCGGGGTGCGGGCCGCGCCGGCGGGGCTGCCCGGGAGCCTGCTGGCCGTGTCGGCCCAGCTGAGCCACTGCCGCACCGTGCTGCGCCTCTTCGACGACTTCGCCATGCTCAACTACAGCCGCGGCTACGGGCTGGGGCCCAAGGTGAGCGGCGTCGCCAAGGGCCGCGGGCGCACGGCACGCCGGGAACGCGCCCCTGCGGCAACGGGCGCGGGGCACGCCGGGAGTCGCCCCTTCCCCCAACAGCTGCGGGCGCGGGGCACGCCGGGAGTCGCCCCTTCCCCCAACAGCTGCGGGCGCGGGGCACGCCGGGAGGGTCCCTGCACCAACGGCCGCGCTGCGGCGCGTCGCGACCGAACCGCCGACACCCAGGCGCGGCCCGTGTGTCTCCCCGCAGGACGAGGACGCCGTGGTGCGCTGGCTCTCCGTGCTCGCCAACGCGGCCGACCAGCTGTACTACCCCTGCGAGCACGTGGCGTGGGCCGCCGACGCCGGCGTCGTGGGCGCCAGCTCTTCCAAGTGGTGGRCTCTGAGCACGGGGCTCTGGGCCCTCTCCCTGCTGCTGGGCGTCGTTCGGTAAGGCTGGCCTGGCCGCGCTCGGGGGCAGGCCGCTGGGGAGCGAGCGCTACGGTCTTGCCTGTAATCGGGGTGAAACAACGGAGCCGTTGTGGCTGCAGAAAGGTGTTCCAGTCCTCTCAGGGATGAGACTACTGCTGCCGAGTAAACTCCCTTCAGTGCTACGGAAGAGATAACTCYGAGTTGTCTGGTTTTCAGATCCCTGAGAATTTTGTTCCAGTTAAGAAGAAAGCTGAGGCAGCACAAGGGGTATGATTTCTCTCCCTTTCTGTGGAGCTGTTTTAATCCAAATATTTCTCACTCAAAATAACTAAGTATTATTATACTATGGTCTGTCACTAATAGTATTGTTTTTATTTCCAGCAGTAATTCTTCGTCTCCAAGTCAAAAGAAAATGAGAGCCCAAGTGAAGGCTGAAGTTTTGAGCATCATTAGTAGTTTGGCAGATCTCTCCAATGCCATCCACTGGCTGCCTCCAGGATTTCTTTGGGCTGGATGGTTTCCTCCATGGTTAGTAGGTCTCTTTGGGACCATATCTTCCCTGATTGGTATCTACCAAGCATCTGCAGGGGGAAATTCTGGAGCTGTATGAACCATAAATAAGCTTCAGGAATCCATTTTTTACATGGAAAAAATGCACATAGCGTAAGCAGGGTATGTTTTAATTTTTCCAGGTGTCGATTGTAGTTCTATGCACCCTGTAATTGAGACTGGGATCGAGATGTCCCTTTTACAGAGAGGGTTGGTTAGGGTTAAAATTGTTCTTATGGGTCTTCATCACAGTAAGGTCTTTGAGGCAAATCCTCTGAAAATTAAGCAATCTCATGGATTGATAAAATAGGGGAAAATGAAGTTACGTGTTAGATGAAGATATGGCCAYGGTTCTGTTATGCAAAACTTCTGAGAGAGAGATTCTGTGAGCTTAAGCTCCAGGCTCAGCACTTGATGCCTCATCTGAAACCAGCAGGTGACCTGTGTCATGGAAATTTCTCTATTGGATATTTTGGTCTTTGAGCCCAGACCAGATGCCCCAACTGCCAACAGCAGCAAGTGACCRAGGGAGGTTGTTGGGTGGTGGGTTATTTTGTTCACGACAGTTCTGTCTCTTTATAGGTGATATGGGAAAGAAACAGCAACTGTAAGCAATGTCTTGCTAAGCTTCCTTCCAGTCAGTATTACTCACTTGAGGAGAAATATTAGATGTTGAGACTTCTAGGTTACACCAGAACAAGCAAAAGTGCACTGAACCTTTAGCTGTGCCTTAGCRGAAGGCCACGGGGTGGAGCTCTTCCACCAGGCTCCAGCAGAGCCAACGGACTTCTTTAAAAGAAGCAAATATATTAATCACCTTTCAAGGGACCAATCAAACAAATGCAGAGATGAGTTTTACAATCATATTCCAAGCTGTGCCAATAAAAAATGAGACTAATGTTTCAAAGGTGGCCTTGAGTGATCGTTACTACTGATAACTGGACGCATGCTCTTTATCTGGCTGTGGARAGTTCCAAACTGTTCCCAGGCAACAAAAGACATTTGTGCTGTGTTAGCTAAACCTGCCCTAGGGGTAGGCAAAGGCCATCTGTTATCCAGACTTCTTTCTAGCGGGATCATTCAGAGCACCTGACTACATTGATGTTSCTAGAGATGCATCTTTTGAAACAGCTCTGCTTAGCCTGAGCAGTGCTTGTGTTCCGTGCAACTTAGTAACAGACATACCACCTTTCCAGGATGGCTGACTTCTTATTTTTTTTTAAATATTTTGGCAAGGACATGGGAAACAGCCTCCTATCTCTATCCAAAGAACACAGCAAGGCCCTGATATTCTTTATCTTTTGCCCTGTTCTTGCTTCCCTGCTTGGCTGGACCTTCACCCTGCTAAGTGCCAAGTCTGCCACAGGGGACACAACACCTTAATGACTTTGCCCAGAAGCTGGTGTCATGGATTGGCAGGGCCAGCACAGGCAGGTAGTATCTGGAAAAGACTCTGGTTCTCGCTGTAGTCACAGTGCAGGTCTTGTCTTCCAAACAGGCAGAAGACCTAGGTACTGCTGCTTATGGGCAGTTGTGTCTGGCCCAGTTCTGTCATTTTTTAAAAATCTGGGCAAACCTCTGATGCAGAAGTAAAACTTTAAACCATACCTTTAATTTTAACATAAAGCAGTTTACAGTGCACTTTAAGTGTGTTATGCRCTTTCTTATCAAGGAATTTTTAAATCACAGCAGGTAAAACACAGGGAATTTTCAAGTATGGTGCAGTCTTAAAATCAGCAGTTTTGGCCCCAAGTGACACCTACTGTTCAAGCACCTAGAGGTGGCTGCTGCTGAGCCTGTCCCCAGCAGCACTCGCTGCAGCTGACRTGCTGGGTTTTTCGCACAAGAGTTCTTGTGAGGGCCCAACTGAGCGCCCAGCAACCTGCCGATTCTCTTTTCTGCCACAGCCATCAGCCCTTGTGCTTGCATAGCTGCCGTCCTGCCCCACGCAGGAAACCATTTGCTGAGCAGGGACCGTTTGGTGTGGCCGTGACCTCCGTTTACCAGCACACGGGGCTTTGTACGGCTGCCGGCGCGACCCTGGCGCAGAACCGTGGCTCCTGCCTTTATGGCCCTTTATGGCCAGTGACTCAGTGAACAAAGCTGCTGCCGAGCTTTATTGCCCTCAGATCCGCCGTGCCTCGCCAGCCGCTGCGGAAGGGAGGGGTGGCTCCTGCTTGGGAAAAGCTGCCTGCTTCGGCAACCGGCCTGCAGCCCTGGCCGCGCTGTCGCGACAGCAGTGTCGCGACTCCCCCGGGGGCGCCACGCCGAGGAAGGGGCTGCGGAGCGGCCCGGCGGCGCATGCGCACGCCCCCGGCCGCGGGATCTCATTCACAAAGAGCGGAGCGGAGGGCGCTGCGGCCGCTGATTGGCTCGGCCGCGGCTCCGTCACGCGGGGGGGGCGGGGCCGGCGGNGGGGGGGGCGGGGCCGGCGGCGGGGAGGCCACGCGGCGGCCGGGGCGCGGCCGCAGAGCGGGACGGCGAGCGGTGAGTGCGCGGCGGCAGCGGGGCCGGGTCCGGGTCCGGGTCCGGGTCCCGCCGCGGGGCTGCTCCAAAGCGAGACCCCTCGGGGCAAGCCCCGGGGAGGCGCGGGACCGAGGCGCAGGGGCGGCGCAGGCAGCAGCCGGCAGCGGACATCAACCGGTGCCGCTCGGGGCCCGGCGGTACCGGCGGATGCTGATCGGGGACCGCCCGGTGTCCCGCGCTCAGCGATCCCCGCTGCGGGCCGCCCCGCGCAGCCCCCCTTACCGTCCGCTCCCCGCCGTTGGCTCCCGGCACGGCTCCGCCGCAGCCGCCGTCCCGCTGCACCCGCCGGTCCGGCTGCAGCTCGGAGGCCTCCCCCGGCCGACCGGCGCTCCGCACCCCCGGGGGAAAGAGCGGGGACTTTAGCGCTGACTCCCCGGTTTTGCCTTTCAGAGCAGCCTGGCGACGATGTCCGTCAGCAGCCACGAGAACCGGAAATCGCGCTCGAGCTCCGGCTCCATGAACATCCACCTCTTCCACAAGCCGGGCCACGCCGACAGCCTCCTCACGCACCTGAACCTGCTGCGCAAGCGGCACCTCTTCACCGACGTGGTGCTGCGGGCGGGCAACCAGGCCTTCCACTGCCACCGCGCCGTGCTGGCCTCCTGCAGCCGCTACTTCGACGCTATGTTCGGCGGGGGCCTGAAGGAGAGCAGAGACGCAGAAGTGAACTTCCACGACTCCCTGCACCCCGAGGTGCTGGAGCTGCTGCTGGACTATGCCTACTCGGCCCGGGTGCTGATTAACGAGGAGAACGCCGAGTCCTTGCTGGAGGCCGGAGATATGTTGCAATTCCAGGACATTCGGGATGCTTCGGCTGACTTCCTGGAGAAGAACCTCTACCCTGGCAACTGCTTGAACATGCTGCTGCTGTCCGATGCCCACTGCTGTGCAAGGCTGCTGGAGCTCTCCTGGAGAATGGCACTAGCCAACTTCACCTCCCTCTGCAAGACCGAAGACTTCCTCAGGCTGCCCAAGGACAAGCTGCTTGAACTGGTGGAAAGCGAAGAGCTGGAGGTAGAGGATGAGACCCTGGTATATGAAGCTGTTATAGGCTGGATCCAGTACGATTTGCCCCGACGTCATGAAGATCTGCCAGAGCTGCTGCGCTCTGTCCGCCTGGCCCTTCTGCCYGAGTCCTACCTGCGGAAGCAAGTGGCCTGCGAGAAGCTGGTGACCAGCCACAAGCTGGGGGAGGAGATTGTGGCTGATGCAGTGCGATGCAAAATGAAGATCCTGCAGAATGAYGGGCTCGTGACCGGATGCTGTGCCCGGCCCCGGAAGGTCAGCCAGGCCCTGTTGCTGCTCGGGGGCCAGACGTTCATGTGTGACAAGATTTATATGCTGGACCATAAAACCAGCGAGATCATTCCTCGTGCCGACATCCCGAGCCCTCGCAAAGAGTGYAGCGCCTGTGCGATCGGGTGCAAAGTGTACATCACGGGTGGCAAAGGCTCCGAGAATGGTGCCTCCAAAGATGTCTGGGTTTATGACACCCTCCACGACGAGTGGGCAAAAGCTGCTCCAATGCTGGTGGCACGGTTTGGCCACGGCTCCGCTGAACTGGACCACTGTCTCTACGTAGTCGGGGGTCACACAGCAGTGAGCGGTGCCTTCCCGGCCTCTCCCTCCGTCTCTCTCAAGCAAGTCGAACACTATGACCCGCAGCTGGACAAATGGTCCTTGGTGGCCCCTCTCCGAGAAGGCGTAAGCAATGCTGCTGTGGTGGGAGCCAAGAAGAAGCTGTTTGTTTTCGGTGTCACCAGCGCCAACCAGGAGAAGCTGCCCAAGGTGCAGTGCTTTGACCCCTGCCAGAACCGCTGGACAGTGCCTGCCTGCTGCCCCCAGCCCTGGCGGTACACGGCTGCYGCCGTGGTGGGCAGCCACATCATCGTGATCGGGGGGGACACGGAGTTCTCCGCCAGCTCCGCTTACCGTTTCCACAGTGACAGCTACCAGTGGTCCAAGTTTGGGGATGTGACTGCCAAGCGCATCAGCTGCCGTGCTGTTACATCAGGCAACAGACTGTATGTGGTGGGGGGCTACTGCGGGGCTCAGCGCTGCAAAACACTGGACTGCTACGACCCATCATCTGAGACCTGGAGCAGTGTCACGACGGTGCCTTATTCCCTCATCCCCACGGCCTTCGTCAGCACCTGGAAGTACCTGTCTGCCTGAGCTACCGCGTTGCAGTCAACGTACCTGGCAGGTAAATAGTTACGTATCAGCCCAGAGCTCTGTCCTCTGAAAATCTGTGCTGCTCAAGGGTTAAACCCTGAGGGGCAGATGTATGTGGATCCTCGCCGGAGTTGTCCTAGCAAACAGCCCTGTGCAAACATCAGCTCCAGACATGTGCTTCCAGGCTAGTAGTTTGATATCTAAAACCCTGCAGGAGAAGTGTCTCTTTAGGTGCTCAAATGCTGTCGGGAGAAGATCAGTATAAATAACAGAACATATAACCTAACATCGTAGCCCTTCCACTGAGTCTCAGCCTATGCAAAGATTTTGGGGAATGCTATCTGTGAGTAGGATTGGGTGTCCTGAGTACAGAAAGCTCGTCAAGCCCATCAAGACATTATCGTGCAGTCTGTCTGCAGGAGCTCAGAGAAGATACCATGCGGTGCCACGAGGGACTGGCTGCTGCTTTTAGCACAGCCTTCTCCTCCTGGTGCCACAGTTAATCTGCTAGTGGCACCCAAATAGCAGCCACTGTCTTGTGGGACATGAGGGCTATGAGCTGGTGCCAGGACAGAATTATAGCTGGGATTTAGTCCCAGAATGGTATGTAATTGCATTTTTAAGATGAGCCCTGTCTACATATAAACACAGGGTTTCTCCACTTTAATTACTCTCTGGACCCCTTCATGCCATTTCTTTTCTGCTACACGGCAATTAATTTTTAAAAAGTTTGCAACTGAAATTAAACCTTTCTAGAGACTCTTGGCAGAAAAGATGCCAGTGAATCACAGATCCCAGGGGGTTTATTCTTTTTCCCTTGCGAGAGATCTAGTACCCAAATGAATTTGTTTGATGCAATAAAGCATTCTGTAATACCTATAGAAAATTCCTGACTCAATACACAAAGTGAAGCAGAGGGAAACAAGTAGGAGTACATCCACAATAACAGAATTCTCTGTTAGTTTCGAGGCCTGGGGAATATTCTTGGGTTTAAGGCACACTATTCATAATACTCTCCTCTGCACTACAGGTTTCACATCTGATTTTGCCAGTGTCTTGCTTCACCAAGGATCCAGACAGAAGACATGGGCAGTAGGAGCGCCTCCCTGCTACCTAGCAAGTTCGTGAACTTCCAAGTCTGGACGCTAGCCCTTGCATGGATCTTATCAGCACCAGAAGGGCTCGAGGCAACACAGCTTTGGCTTTGAACCACTTTGGAATGGGGTGGGGGGAGAGCTTGGAGAGACCCCCTTGGACTGGCAGCTTGTGCTGTCCCTTGAGATGGCAAGAGGTTTCCAAGTTTTCTCCTAACTCATGTGATCTCAGAGCAGGAGCCAGAGGAATACTTTTTAGTTCCTTCATTTAATATTTTGCTTTGAATTATATTTACTAGAAAGAACAAAGGAAGCTCCTAACTAACTGGCAGCAGGCTCTGGGCTGTGCTGCTGTCTGCGTATCTGTGACTTGGAATGCAGTCAGCACCAGAGGCAGTTGCCTGAAATGTCTTAACACTTGACAGTTACTTGCCTATGGGCTGGTTCTGTATATTTTTTATACAGCAGTTGTGTGTGTTTATTATCAGCCTGGAGCTGCTTCAATAAATCTGAATAAAATCTACCATGTGCCTTGCCTGTTCTGTATGCTTAAGCTGCAAATTCTCCCAGCCCACATTCAAGATAATGTTTAGCAGAAGCAGCRAAGAGCATTCCCTGCTGCAGAGTCCAAGCCTTAATCCGCACGAGGAGGGGCTCAGATCTTCCTATACCTTTGTAACRCAGGGCTCATGGAAAGCTCAGATGCCATAGTGCCTCACTGCTTTGAAAGAGACACAAACCCGGCTCTCAGAAGCCATTCTCAGCCCTTACCTGGTCCATCCTCAGCAGGGCTGTTTTCCTCATTGCCAAAAGGAACGGAGAAAAAAGCTGCTACTTCTCTCCTAGAGGGCTGTGTGCTCCGGGCCCTGCTGCAGGTGATAAGATAGGGACAGCAATTAGGAAAGAACAGCTCTATTAAAGGGGGGAGTTAGAAGACAGAGGAACCAGCATGGTCAGAAGAAACAGACACTGAAGGTGCAATCAAATGTCTGGCCACAGAAAACATGGTTTAGGTGCAATCCATTATTCATTTTCGGACTGAGTTAAAGAAATCAACATCACAGCCTTTCCCAGCTACTAGTAAAGGCAAGAACAGGCAAGATGGAAGGAAGAAAGCTGCCCTCTTGGTGGTGGCTGAAGCAGATACAATGGCTTTTCCAYCCTGTTTTCTGATGCCTCTGCCATTTTCGGCCCCAGGCTGGGCCTCTTCTCATAGCTGCCCTTGCTGCGCCTCCTCTCCATTGCTCGCTGAGCCCAGCTAGCRGCTCATTCAACAGGCTGCAGGGAGAGGAGCCCCAGCTTGCGCTGCGGACTGAACCTGGAACCCCACATGCGAGAGCTGGAGCGTGGGGCAGCTCCTAGCCTGCCTGTGCACCCCCTTGGCTGCGCCTCACGCGCACGAGCGCAGGCAGGTGAGCACACGCGTCATCTGCCGCCAAGGGGAAAGGCACAGAATAGGATGGAGCTGGGAGGAGAAGCCAGCGGGAAGCACCTTTATCCCTGTTACTTAGCAGGAAGCTGCTTCCCCTTTTTTAAATCCATGGCTAATCTCGAGGGTCGGACAAAGTCCAACTTTGCTCAGCAAGTCAGAGGAGCTGAGGTTTCACTCAGGGCCATTTGAGCAGCAGCTGTTTTGTTTATGCTGCCAAGCAATAAATGCTGGCTCCCAGCCACATCCGGCTTTTGCACCAGGGACAAAGTTGCTTCTAGCAACATCAGGTCTCTGTCTGCCTCCTGTTCCTGACGCTGGGATGTTATCTGAGCCCTGCTTACAGCATTTTCAGCAGTGGTGGGGGAGCAAGCATCCCTTCTGCTGAAGCCTTTGCAAGTATCAGTGAATTGTTTCCTCACTGCAAACTATTATTATCGCTAACTGCCTCTCGGGGAAAAACAGCACTCGAAAAGCAGCACACCTGGGTTTAGCTCTGTGATGGGTCCCCATTACTGGCAACAAAGGCAGCAAAGAGCTGCTTTTTATTGCCTTCATCCTCCCCTCACCTGGCAGAAAGCCCTGTCCTGTCTCTTCCAGCTCCACCTCCTCGTRGCAGGAACCAGCTCCCAGCACTGCGGAGAGCACTCCCGGGGAAAACTAGACACCTTTTTCTTTTGCATGCTTCACTTTGGTCCCAGCAGCGCACAGCAGAGACCTGTTTTCCCAGTCAGACATTTCTGTGCGTTGATCCAATCACTGCCTCAGTGCTGAGGCCAGAAGTTTTAGGCTGACTGAACTGCAGCTAAAATTGGTTTAGGGGGGAATTTGGTTACTGGGACAGAAGTCCTCCTGAATTAATACCATCCACTTGGACTCTCAACATAGCTCAAACCAAAGGATCTCCTACTTATGCAGGAAAACAATTCTCAGCACTTCCATTCCCATGGAAGTGCATGTGGTTCTCCCCAGTCAGCAGATCCCCATATCCAGTGTGCGATAAGGTCTAGGTTTGATTTCCTCAATTATCCAGTGACACAGTGAACTGGATGCAACTCCCATATCCACACAGACTTGAGTCCCTGTGCTTAGCACCGGTCCAGCCTCCCATGGGCAGGGGCACGACAGAGGAGGACCGTTCCTTTGGCAGACAAAAGGAAAAAGACTCTTCCTGATGCAACCACTTCTCATCGAAGCAGCACCTAAGCACACCCTGCGCTGGCTGCCTCTACCCGGACCCGAGGCACAGGAGCGTTAGTAGTCAGCCAGCTTCCTTTGTCCTCCCACTGGGCAGGCAAAGGTTCAAAAGCCAAAATCCAAGCATGACATCACTTTTCCACGGGGTGCTCCCTCCTCTCACACGAAGCCTGCAAACCCCACAAACTAGGCAAATACTCAGAGCACCAGAGCGACYGACCCGCCTCCCTCCTGGCCACAAGAGACACGGCCAGCCCCAGCATTCACAGGGGGCTAGAGACAGAGAAACTGTTTTCAGCCCCCAGGGTTGCTCTGGCAGTTCTTACGTGCACCTGGCTAAGCTCACATATCTGCCCAGCTCCTTGCGCTCTTATTCCTAAATCTGAAGAGAACCTAATTCAGTGGCAGCTGAGACCCTGCAGCCAGCTGCTGACACAGCACTGTCCTTAATAGTGCAGAGACGCCTTTGAGCGCTGAAGCAGGAAAATGTGTGGGAAGCAGCAGACACTACCTAGCTGCCAGGCCGTAACACTGCAGTTGCTCTGAGGTCTTCCCTGCAAAGAACACAACCACAGCAAGGCAGAGAGGAAAACTGAGAAAGCGTTACCTAGACACTGCTTCCTGGATTCCCAGCCGCACTCTGCTCAGCCGTCCCTGCCGCCAGCGTGTGAGGGTGGCACAGCCTTTCTCCCTTCTCCACTGGGGAAAGCCAGAGCTGTTAATTGCAAAAAGCAGCACAACAGTAACCGAGACATCACCTTTTCTGGCTTAGAGCAGCTATGGATCATTCAAACGTCCCATGGTGCTCCCACCATGCAGCTAGCAAAGAAGTGGGGCGTGCATGGCTAGGTTTTAGTGACAAGCCATGGTGGCACAAGAAAAACCAAGCACCGTACTATGCATTTTGCCCATGAATTCAGATGTTCTAGAAGGGAAAAGAGCATTATACATCTACCTGTCTGACCACTGAAAGATTTGTGCATCACATGCAGCTCTGGGATGACTTCAGGTCTGTCAACACACTATGCTCCATTTAGTGGAAAGGAACCAGCTGCTGCTTTGGCATGGGAAGGGCACATCTGCATTATGGTGCTCAGCGAGGGTTTTTCATGCTCCTATGTACCTGTACCTCTCCCGCAATGCAATCCCTGCCTTGTTCAAGTCTCCTGTGCATGTAACTCTGTACCAGAGCTAGGGACCATGTGTCTCATACTCCAACACCGCCAGCTCTAAGACAGTTTGGCTTTTATCCTCTGCCAGATCCCATGGGCCCAGAAGCAGCAAACAATGTAGGCATTACACAAGGACAGGCCCCACATCCCTCGTCTGTTGAGCCTTGGGCTGGCCCCATCTCTGGGATGAGAAATTAGGCCGGATTTGAGTCACAGGGGTGAGGAAAGGGAAAGGCAAAACCCAGCACATTCCCACTGTCAAAGCACACTATGGAGCCAATATTCGCTGTGCACGTTTGTCCTCGAGCATCTGGCTTGCCAATGAATCTCAGATGCGCGTATGGGAACCATCCGCCATTCCTCACCCACATGAAAGAGGAAGGTTTAGCATAAAGCTGGTCATTGCCTATGGCCTCGGAATGATTCATCCAAATAGAAAGAATGTGGTTTGGGTTTCGGGTTAATTATCTGCAGATTTTAAATGAGACAAGGCAGGGTGGAGCTGCTGGAACACTGGCGCAAGCAAGTAACAGCTATGAACACACCACCAGCCGTCCTGAAATCACACCCTTGTTGTGACAAATGGAGAATGTGCATCAGAGGAGTGACAGCATTATCAACGACATCGTCAGCCAAGGTGTTTACAGACACCAGAGGAACATCTACGCTGCTGTTGCAGCAAGAACCGAAGCATAACACAGATACACCCACACTAGTTTGAGCACTGATGGCTGCAGCAGTACCCAGCTTCTAACAAACGCAAATTCTGCCTGAGAATTAAACTTGCCCCTGCTGAGCCCTGGGCTGTTGCAGCTGGACAGTCACCAGCACCAAGCTGGGAAGCTGCACTGCAGGGATACCTCTTAGCCACACTGCTCCCTGATCTCGCTTCAYCCAGGCTCTTCTGCCTTTCTCAGAGCCTCTTCCAATCGGTCTGAGGCATGATTAGGGCTGCAGGAGAGTACAGTGCAACTAGAAAAGAGTCCACTGCTCTGGAAGTGCTACCTTTTAACTCCAGCTGTAGACTGTCCCTTTCAGCTGTCCCCATGAAGTCGTTTTGATTCCGTTTCCTGTTGTGGAACAATATTTAGAAACAAACATGAAGAATTATTTCCCTCTTTCTAGCRACAAAGACAGGGAGATCTGAAAGCACACAGAGATAGTGACCTCCAGTGGCCACTGCAGCTCAGCTCCATGGAAGCTGAACAGCAAGCAGGAGCATGTAGATCTAAGGCATTTTCTCTTAAAAGAAGCGCAAATAAGAACTTTACACACACAGTTTAAAACTCCATTCTCTAAAACATCAGTCTTGCTTGCTATAAAGAACAAAGTCACATTGTAAAYACTAGTGTCCCTAGAAGTAAGTTTTTAATTATTTACATACACTGGAAAACCAGAAAAACTGTCTTTCCAATTCAGAGTTCCAGCCTGTGCGGCAACACAGATGCCAACAGCACTGCAGTAGAATACAGTCTGCATTTCTCAGCCTCTGACTCCTATGCACAAAGAGCCGGGATCCTTCAAAGAGCCTTTGATATACATAACAGCTTATCGCTGCGCAAATCAATCCAGACTGCACCACCGGCATTGCCCCATCCAGAACGGGCTGAGGGTCTTCCTCAACACTGGTTCCAGCACAGCATTGAGATGATAAAAAAAAAATTGCACCTCGTTCTTTGAGGACGTCTATCCAAGGCCTGGTTCTCCCACTCTCGCCCTGGTTTTGCATCTGCTCTAATCTCCAGAACTATCTGAGGTTAGTGTTGGGCTAGCTTGTCAGCAAACCGCAAATGAGGATTTTACTAGGAAATGCAGCTTGCTGACTCCGGAGCTGGGGAGCACTGCACCAACCAGAGGCTACGGGACAGTACCGAGAGCGAGGGCTGCCAAACTGACACAAGCAGTAGGCAGAAAGTTTCTATTTCTGTTATACATGTTCCAAATGCAAACTGATACCGTCTGGGACGGAGTCAGGCATGTCTCAGACTGGCCCCATGCAAAGTACCTGTCTGCCAATATAAGCAACTTTGCTCAGCTCACTTTTTCACTTGTATGCTGTGCTCAGTCGTTTTGAGACCAGCTGATTTTTTCTAGAGTGCTCACCTCACTGGCAAAGTCTGCAATTATTAGTACCCTCCACTTAATTCATCCTACGCAGTCCTCCTCTCTGGAAAACTGTCAGTTTTGTTCATATGGCAGGTTATTTCTGTCTGGGTAGAAAATGAGAAGCACATGAGAAATGCTGCTTTGATCTTTAGTCCAAACAGGGGAGAGAGGGGAAAAAAAAAAAAAATCTATTAAGGCAGTCAGTTTTTAAGTTTTTTTTTTATTGCTAGAAGTTGGTTTCAGTCCTATTGCAGTTCTGAAATCCTTCAGTGGAGAAACATTGCAATCATTGTAAAAATCATCATTTGGTGTGCTAAGATCAAGTTTACAATTAATCGAGAGTGCACAATTCAACAGAATATTAACATTTAACCATCAACTTTACAAATAAAATAAGGACTACGAAGATGTTGCTATTGAGTATCAACAGGAAAGGAACTATTTACAATGTTTACATCCTAACAAAAAACAAAACACTTCCCCAACAAAWTGCTCAATTTAACCACGAACCATGATTATTTATTAAATCTTTACAGTGCAAGGTGGGCCTAGAAACCAGACCTAAGACTAAACAGCCTCAAGAGAGTTCACAGCTCTGAGTGAGATGCACGCAATTACACCAACAGGATTTCCTTTCATGAAAGATTTCCTTCCAGGTACAAACAGACATGGAATTTGAAATAAACTTTTCTAAAGTGCTCCAATTTCTTTCAGTACAAAAATATAAAACACTGATTTATAAACATGGCACAAGTGGTATTTGACGTATAACATGCTGATGGTAAATGATGAAGAGCCGTCAGTGGTCACAAAGATGTTGGGTCTGGCCTCGAAGGGACGGGGGGAAGGCTTTTCTTTTACTTATTCAAGAAGAAGGTTATGCAAGGAGAGCAAATACGTAACCTGTCGTCAAGACTTTTCTTGTACACGCAAGAACTGCTGGGGAAGACAACAAAACGCTCCAAATTCCCTTGCACAGGGGCACAACACAGGGACACCACTGAGCAGCACCAGGGGAGCCTTAGCTCCAGTTCTGAAGGACTGAATGTAGAAGTTAAACTAAACATGTATTTTTAACCCTTGGCTAGTCTAATTTTCGACTTYCATTGTAAATGCAAATGGCAAACACCAAGTTCCACGAATGCAGGATCATCTGACTACTACGCAGAAAGACAAAACTGCCAGCAAATTATTTAGAATTACTCCTACCTTTGCAGGAATGCTATTACCTCGGTGAGCAAGCATCTCTAGAAATACCAATTCTTCTGCCTCACACTGGGAGATGATTAGCAATTTCAATTTGTGGAACATGCCACAATGACAATCCACAGATAGTATGTTTAAAACTAGGAGAACGTTTACAATACACACAGGGCAGATGTGCTTCAACACTAGTGAGCATGGAGGGATCCTCAGTCCAAAATACAAAATGACCATAGTCTGAATGGGAAGGAAGAGAGGAAGCATCCTTTACACCAGAGTTTAAAAGTGAAGATCAAAACCACAGTCTCTACATTTCAACATCACAATATTAAATACAAATATGATCATAATCTTAAGGCTGTGACACAAAGCAAAGAAAAAGGCAGTTCAAAGCTTGTACTCTAATTTCCTCCACACCCCAGCTCAGGAAAAAAGCCAAAAAGCACCTGGGAGGCACAGAATTTTGAACTGTCTAATCCTTTGACATCAGTTAGAAGCAAACTTTTATTTTAAGTAACCAAAAAGTCAAACGGAAAGGATTTTACTGAGAATCAAAAGCAGGTCACTTAGCCCAGGACACAGCAGTATTTTGTAATCTAATCTGCTTCAAATGAGAGTTAAGAATCCAAAACTAGCTCACTCGACTGGAGTGATTTAATGAAAATTTGACAGATTAAACTTTGCAAAAGTGAAGAGAYGACACATTTTTCATTTAAATAAAGTCTTTCACTTGCTTCCCTCCCTCCCTTGCTTTCTACAAATAATTTCACCATACTCTGGTCCGTCATTGCACTAATAATGAGATATCACAGCATTTGCTAATTCTAAAGCCTCTCCCTAGTGGAGTACTGTACAGGAAACCACATCAATACCTAGGATGGCACATGATTTTGACCCAAGGGACTATGAGCGGATGAAGATCCAGTCTCTATTCAAGGTAAAAACAGTTGTCATAGCACTAGCTGCAGCTAGACATGTGTACTGAGGACAGATGATCATTTATAAGGTAATTTCTCAGTTACAGAATGAAGATCCATATTCCAAGGAGGTTTTGTGACGYTGAACCAACAGCCTAGCCTGTCAGCGCCCTGCGCCCATTTGCTGACAGTCATAACAACTTATTTGAAGCACTGCTGACAAAGAGGATTAAAACAGTTATATTTCAATTCAAACATACTAAAAGAAATGAGACCTCACTGCAGGCATAATATTTTCCAGATGTCACTGTTCAGTATCTGACTTTGTTCACTGTACAGAGGAAAGAGGAAAAAAAGCAGCCAAATAAACCTCCTCAGTCTATGCAAGTGTTTCTCCCATACTTTAAGACAGACACAACATTAAACCAAAGAAATGTTTCTAAAAATTGTTTTAAATCCTCCGAACAGCCAATGGAGACCTTGCTTCTTGGCTGAGGCTCAGGACATGAGTTCATTCCACTCATTCAACTTAACTTCAGACTACAACTCTTAAAAACTGGTAATCGAAGGAAATGGGGACATAGCATTTTCACTAGGAGTGGCCCAAACCACAGCATAAAGGCAAGAACATATTGTGCATTCTTGCTGCTTCGCTGTATGTTTATGGAAGAAAATACACGGGTATCACAGATGACTGGAGCCTTGACATCAGCAGACTAAAAAATCATTCCTATAAAGGTGTTGGATCTTACATGTTGGCTTGATCAGAATTGATTTTCCTTTTAAGAAGAACAATTCCCCTCCATTTCAACCTAACATTTAGGAATGCAAAAATGAATACAATGTAGAACTATGTTCTAACCATCATCAACATCATATCACAACAATACAAAAATCACTATGTGCCCAATAGCGACCATACTGTATTTTGCGAATTTAACCATTGATAATCTGCATCAGTTCTGCAAGACTGATGATTTACCAAGCAATACTTCGGTATTATAGTGAAGTGTATCCTATTCAATAGTGATAATTTGTTCTAGTAACAAGCCAGATGGTTTGGAGTCTCCTCTCATTCATAACATTGCAACTCCATTGAGTTCAATAGCATTGCTTCAGGTTTACACCAATATCAGTTCACAAAGAAATGACCATTAAATCCAAGGAGGAGTGCTTGCTCCATAAGACAGAATCAGTATTTCATCACTTATCTTCTTCCTTTCATGACGATCAGTAAATTTGGATTTTTCAATTTTTTGTCTGGAGTCAACAACCCAAATTATCACCAGTTGGAAACAAACTTCGTATTTTCTGCTGAAAACGTACAATGTTTCTTGCATTGTAACTACTGAGCTAATTTTAAAACCTTCGAGCAAAGTGAAGTTACTGTCTTAAAGAACATTACTAATGTCACATAGGCCCTAACCACTGAGACAGAGTCAATGATTTGAAAAGAAACTGCTAGATTGCCATTCAGTGCCATTACCATACAACAGAACAGAGAACTGATCAGGCATTCCACCCACCTGTGCTAAAATCACTTTAAACCAGGGTTAAAGATATGACAAAACTATTATCACTCATATTCTGAAAGGTATTAACCCAAGTTTTTAAGCTCCGAGATACTGATTTCTCTAATTCTGTAACAATCCTCTCTGAATAACCTCTTCTGTGCACAACACAGCTGACTGGCCGCCTTCAACATGTATTGGAATACACGTCCTTAGGTGAAGTGCCTAATAAAAACCGAGATACAGAAATAAGATACACCAGATGACTTGTGCAAATTACTACAAAGGGGCACAATGCCTTTTGAACAGAACTATGTTAATACCATCACCATTTCATGATTAAGAACTGACCCATTTAATAAGAGGTGTCCAAGCTGGCTTAGCTTTAAGCAGCTAAACCAGTGGAGGTTTAGCTAATGGTACATTTTTTAGGAAACAGTTCTTTTTCCCTTCATTCCTAACACAGTGTTGCAGAGAAGTCTCTGCAGTAACAGCAGCTTTATTATCTTCTGATACTTGGAGTAATGTCCCATTAAGCTAGCCGACAAACAAGAGATGCAGAAAACTTAGGATTAAGCAAGACAATAAATTACTGCATTCAAACACTTCTTATGTCTTCAGCAAGGAGTAAAATGCAAGTCTCCAAGTTCATTCTGAACCAACTCAGCAGTTTTGCTTGGGAATCTGCACCACTCTCACTAACATGGAGAACTACCCACTACATATCTAAGGACATAGTTATTCCCTAGTGCAAGCTGATGGCTGAAGAAACGTGCATTTAGTCCAGCTCTTCATTACTGTTGTATATTTTTACATGTCCAGCCCTTCATGTCCACAAGCAGGTGGAGCTCCTGACCCTTGAAGACTCTTAAGAAGCTTACCTTCTCTCTTCTACTGTACCTGCTCATCAAACGTGTTCCACTGAACCACTAAAGGAAGAGAGCTGCTAGCCTGGCTCCTGTGAGCGGGTATCACAACGGTTGCCACGCCTGGCTGTAAGGAGACTGGCTTGCTAGTTAACTAGTTATTGAAACATAGTTAGCATAATCCATTACACTGACCATGTATCTGTAATAATGGATTTAAAAATTCTCAGCCATTTGRGGCCTACTACTAAAATTTTTTTTACATAAAAAATCTGGGAGGTTYGACATCAATTAAAACAGTTTACTTCACAAGATGGTGCCCACAAAGACCGTAGATTTACCAAAGAGAGCAAATTACAGTAAATAGCAGCATTTTAATATGCTCTGAATTTATATATCCWTGCCATGTATCAATACATTTCCATGTTTGGAGAAATTAAAAGCAAATTACTACTACTGTGTCTTCATTCTGAGCTGCTGGCAGAGAAGCCAAAAAAGTAAAACAGTAATCCTGGTCTGGTCCTTGCTAGTATTAACGGGGCAGGGATGAAAAGACATCCACATCAGGTCTCTGTCACGTTGAACACTTGGGCCTGAGTTCTTGAAACAGTATGTCAGAAGACTAATCTTTAAATGGAAACAATTAGAAAAAAATTACGTCTTCTTTGCTGGTATCATCTTGCACATTTAACAGAGTCGGCGGAGAGGCCACCAGGGTCTGGACAGGAACATTACTGGGTTTGAATAAGTTTGCTGAGGCAGATGAAAGTGCTTCTGGCTGAGCATCAGTAGGGCCATACGATTCTATAGAAGACGAGAAAGAAGAAAGATTCATGACACTGCACAGAAAGTCTGATGCATCTCCACAGATGAACAAGTTGGTCAAGACATACCTGGCTGGAATGCAGTGGTCTGGCTGCTTGGGAGGACTGGACTTGCTGATCGCCTGCCTCTCAAGACACCCTCCTCTCGTCCAACAAGCTTGGGGGGAATCAGCTGTTTCTGATCAACAGATGCTGAAGAAAATATTTAAAAAATTAGTATTTCATCCTGGCAGTACATAGATTTAATTGTTTCATGCTGGGGCCCATTTTACTGGCACCTTTGCATATCCAAGAAAGCTGCTGTTCCACAAAGAGCTGGTGCTCCTGTTGCAAATTACTTAATTTTTCTCTTCGGTTGCTTACAATATAAGTACATTCCCTCTCCTCATCCTTTAGGATTTCTATTTCAGTTACCAGCAGCCCTGACAACCATAGATTTAAAATAGAGTATTAGAGAGCACAGTGGAGAAAAGTATCGTTGCCCCTAACATTCAAGAGACAATGGCTATTTGCTACTTTTAATGCTGAGAACTGTGATGAACTTTTGTCTCTGTTCTCCATCTGTCTCACAGCTGCTCGGCAGCAGAGTACATTGCTGTTATGGCCTGTCAGTCGCTTAATTTCAACAATAAAAGCAACTCACAAGAACAATTGTTCTGGATCCAGAGAGCTCCTCTTCTCCCAGTATGCATTCCTTACACATCACACAAACCAAATTCAATACACAGTATTTTGCCTCTGGTACAGAATTCTCATTCCATTTTATTCTATGATCTACATATGGGTCTAACAAGCATGCAGCCCACTAATGCTCATGAGAGAACAGAGATCAATATATCTGAGTTTTATACCTTTCATAAAAATTCCAGAAAAATACCATTAAGTACTTTTCCACTGCAGAGATCATTATGTAAGAGTTATTAAAAAATGAATCTGGGGAGATGTGGTATTAGAGCTTTATTTTCCCATTTAACCAGCATTTGGTATTCAGGCTAAGAGGATATCAGGCTTTATTTATGTGCAAAAACATAAGCAAGTCCGTAATTGCATTAAACTTCAGGCAGAACATAGAGAGACATTT
The DNA here is from genome assembly GCF_003343035.1 of Apteryx rowi. Classification (NCBI taxonomy): domain Eukaryota; kingdom Metazoa; phylum Chordata; class Aves; order Apterygiformes; family Apterygidae; genus Apteryx; species Apteryx rowi. The sequence continues at coordinate 1,085,857 of NW_020448908.1, read as the reverse complement.
CTACAATGTGCAAAAGCCCTCTCCTGCAACAGACAGGTTTGGCCCTGAGTCCACTACAGTAGTGTAGGCCTAGGTGACATGTAAACTTGCCAGGTCTGAATCCTATATAAAGCTAAAAAGATAATTTTGTAACTTAAAACTATGGGCTATTCTCCTAAGCTGGAAGTAAGGCTCTTTTAAGCAGTAGAAAAAAAAAGTGGTTTTTGCTGGGTCTATCATTGGCAGAGATCACTACTTCAGTACCCAGCAGTTAGCAGCACAAATTACACTATGACAGGGTGACTGCATTTTTATTTGTTTCTATTTCTGACAAAATCAGTCCCTTTAAGCTCTGCAAAACACACATCTGAATTTTGGCCTGGAAATCTGTATTTAATGGTGCTAAGAAAGGCATCGCATTCGATGTCATTACAACTCTGGACAGTCAGGGAGAAAAGGTTAAGCCAGCATCAAAGTGTTCCACACACGCAGAACAAGCAAAGCATTTGCTGTTTTCCACTACCACTACTATGGTGGCATATCAGGCAAGAAGATTTTACATCCAGGCTTACAAGTTCTCACCACAACTCTGTCCTGTTAGGTCAAGACACTCCATTTTCAGCATTACCCATTTGGGCTACATTTCCAATTCAAGCAGTATACACACTTAACTTTTAACTCAAGATTTTTATGGCCTATCAACCACAGTAAGAACACTAACAATTCGTAGCACATTAATTTCTGGCCTCCACAGGGGTAGCCAAGGTTTAAACTATCATATTCTGTCTTCCTGTGATGCTGGCAGAGCTCAAAAATGCATTCAAGTACACTTACCTGAACTGTCTGTCCTATGAGATGCTTTGTTCTTCCCACCTTTCTCTTTGCTTCCTTTTGTAAAGGTGGCAAGCTTAGTAGGAATCTGCTGCTGAACCGCAGCTGGTTTCTGTATCTGATTAGTCGCACTCAAGAGATGTATTGGCACTTCATTCTTCAGCGCAAGAACCGGACGATTCTCCATGGTGGTACTGTCCCTACGAATCAGCTCCGTCCGTTCCAAGTAATCCATCCCAGAGACGCTCACTCTCCCAGAGGTTTTCAAGACTGGCAGAGATGGTTCTATCCCTTCTCCATTGAAGCTAACGGAATGGCTCAGCATCTGATTCTCAATGAGAAAAAAGGTATTCTAAGTAAAACTAGTATTTTCATACTCTAAGAGATAATGAGGAGAGACCATCCTCAGTCCTGCACTTTTTTGTGATAAATGCAACAGGCTAAACCAAGCCCAAAGCACAAAGGCAAACAGAAAAAAGAGGAAGAGGAACTCGGACTATGCAAGTCCTTGAAAACTGAAAAGGACCTCAGCAACTCTAGACTGCTTAAATGTCATACCTAGCACAGGAACCAAAAAGCAGATTGCACTAGGTGATGATAGACTGGAGAGAAAGCAGAACTTTCAGCCAGTGAAAAATGAGCCAATTTCATCAGACCTCAAAATGCACACTTTGAAACAGAGGAGATGCTTTTAGAAATCAACCGTGCAAAATGCTACCAATGTAGCACACCGTCTGCAATCATCTGCCTGCAGTAGGGCAGTTCCTGTATTTAAAAAAAATCTTCAATCAGCCAGGTTCGAAAGTAACCTTTTCTCTGTTTCTACCTTTTTTAATATATTCTCATCATCAAACGTCTGGGTTGAATTTCACAGACACCTGAGGAATTGCCGAGCTCTGATGTCTCTCACTGCGGTCCTTGTCAGCTATTTTAGATGATGGTACATGAACCCCCAAAAGCAGCAAACAAGGATAGTCCGTTCCCAGAGAGTTACATCGTTGAGACAATGTTAGTGCTACAAACAAGGGCAGCCTTCATTCAGCAGCAAGCAGGTATCAGTTAGAAATCAAACTCCAAGAATACCAATTCCTTACCTGCCCCAATTCTGGGGAGCACGTGCCTGACACTGTGTTCTGTTTCTTCAGCTTCCTTAGCTGATCTATACGCTCTCTCTCTTTCTCAACTGCTCTCTGAGCTTCCCGCAGCCTCTCCAGGTCATGCTGATAGGCCTCTCGCTGCCTCTCTAGCTCTTCCTTCTCCTGACTCAACCCATCTTTTATCTGCCGAATCTCCTCTTCGCGCTCCTGCAGCCGGGCTTCTGTGCTTTCAAATTCCCTCTGCTGCTGACTTCTTTCCCGTTCCCAGCGCTGCTTCTCCAGCTTCAGCTGGTTCTGAAGTTTCTGTACATTCATCTGTTCTTCCCTCTGTTTTTCAAAGTTACGCTGCTTCTCCTGCTCTAGCAGCAGGTTGCCTCGTGTAGACTGCAGCCGGTACTGCTTCTCCCGGTCTACCATGGTGGCTCGTTGCATCTCAATATAGCTGTCCTGCTGAGATATCACTGCCTGGAGGGGAAATAAGTCCATCGTAAGGCCCATGGGCTCAAAAAACATGTACAACAAAGTAAAAGACAGCAGCATCTACCAGAGTTGATCGCCAAGACCTTTGTCTTCAAGTGCAGGTCTAACTTCCCCAGCTTGTACATACCATCACAAATGGCAAGATACTACAGATGGCTGAGCAAAATGTTATTTTTACATATGTCAAAATTAACACCTCTTGCATGTAAAACTATGACTCTGAATCTGACAAAATCACTTAAAATATTACTTCTTATAAAATTACAGTAAATACATACATACAAGTATATATCAACAGTAACAATTTTATTAGATGTATCTCAGTAGCATGGAGATTAGATGGAGCTCAAAGCAGCAAGAGAATTACATTACATTGCATTAGCAGGAAAAAGGATTCAATTGTTTAAGACAAGAYCTACAGTTCTTTCAAAAACTGGACACAGTGTTTCCTTGAGACTCAAGTCTTAAATTCTGGATTTCACCTAGCTTGTTTAGGGGATACATCCAAGGTACTTCCTCCATACCTGCCTAAAATTCATTAAACCTAATGCCTAACAAAATTTCTTAGATAGTACGTAGTGGTTTTACCTGTAGACTGAAGAGCAACTGTAACAGCGTTTGTATCCTTTGGACAAGCTGAGGAGGGAAGGCAGGGAGGAAAGACRACATTAGGCACTGTGGAAGAGGGCTCTGTTTTGACGCAGTATTAAGACTTTTTTTTTTTAAATAATAAACATAATCAATGTTATCTATACAGAAACACACACAATGGAAGCATGGCAACAAGAGTATTCTAACATGGTAGTAGCCAATATAGCAACATGCAGGCACAATCAATTTGAGTATATTAGCCTTTGCACAAATATGCCCTCCAAATCTCACTGGGATTCCAGGGAGGAATCTTCATCATCAGTTTTCTTCACATGAGCTATTTAATGACCGCTTCCTGCTATGCTCCAGGTGTAGCACTCATGAGAGGGTCAGAGGCAAATTTTGTCAGTGAGCTGAGAACATACAACCCTTCCAAAGATGCAGGAAAAGCAGTTAGCCAGCTCTTTGAAACATTATTTGCGTACATACCCAGAACTCATCTTCGTTTTCTAATGGGGCTTTTATCTCTGCATTCATAATGCATTAGGAGCAGTAAGGTACAGTTTGTTAGTGAGCTTGTGGTTCTGCAGACATTAAAAATATTGTTTTCTTTTGCATGCTATTATTATTATTATAGCTAATTCCCTTTACATTTCCTAACAGCAGTAGCAACATACCTCAGACTCTATGGTGGGCTGCAAACCACTTCTGTCACCCAGCCTTGCTGCATCACTCTGGAAAAAGACAAAAACAACATGGGTCCTAGAGCATACATCTTGGGCAGTGGCAGTGCTGCCAAACACTTTGGAAGCATTYATCTCATTAGGGAACGGTGTTTACAGCTGGAACGCAGATTGCTCCCCTAGACTGAAGGAGGCGTATCAGAAGTACTTAAGCCAGAGGCCAGACTGARGCAAATGCACGATCATTAAAGGAACTAAAGATACAGCATCAAATGAACAAGTATAAAACCAAATTATCATGCCTCCCAAGAGCTAAGCTACAAGCCATCAACTCGCCCCACACAAATAGCCTTAATAGAGTCAAGCAATTTCACAGAATGCTGTTACAGTYCAGCCCTACCAACTATTAGGACTTTTGGCTTTCAGAGGTTTGTCCTCCACCACTATTACGACAAGGGCCGTCAGGAAATACATTCAAGTTATACATAAGCCCAACATACAGTTTGAGATCCTTCTTCTGCATCAAAAGGGAGGTCGTGGAGCTGCACATCTGGATTTACTGCAGGGCCTCTCCAGTCCCACTGCCTCTGATCTCCACCACTGTTCTTCCTAAAACTACCATCTGAAAGAAGAGTGGAGTGTGAGTGGCTCACACCAGCACAGAGCCTGTGAAAACTCACTGCATAACAGACCAAGCAGAAAAAAATTGTGATTTTGAAGTTAGAACCAGATTGCAACTGTGTGGCTTATCCATACTGATTAAAAGAAGTAAGAAGTAGACAACAGGAAGAATGCGACTGCTCAAAAAGGTATTAAAAACTTGAAGAGAGTTAGTTAAGATAAACAGGGAGAGTAAGGTCAAATTACATTATACTACTTTAAACGAAGTAACCACAAAGCAGCGTGAACAGGAGATCACCTGTAGCCACCAGAATGATGAGATACTTGTTGGCAGAAAAATCCTATTCAAAGCCAGCACTGCTGTAACATGCAAGGAGGTAGGGGGAGATGGAAACCATACTGCATAGAGTACTACAGACTGACAGACGTATATAGCCCTTCACAGGCAAGTGAAACAATTTCTAGAGATAAACAACCAGTGAGATAAGGACTGCTTCATTTTTCAATAAACGCATGAAATAAAAATGAAGGGAAAGAAATAGTATCTAGTATTTYTATTTATTTCATTAATTAGCTGATAAACCACCTGTGCCAACAGGACAATTTATATTATCCAAGAATTCAGCAACCCTTTAGTGACTGTGCAGATACRAAAGAAAGTGCAAAAAGTTTTAATGATTTAACAATAAAAAACAGGCAGCTGAATTCAAATTCCCTGCATTTTCAAGCTTAATTTTTCATCAAAATTAAAATGCTACGTGGAATTGTGGTAATTAGAAAGTACGGATTCAGGTAATAAATAATGCCCTTAGCAAACACCAACTAAGAGCCCTACTCTGCTCTCTAGTGTTGGTACTGGAAGTATAAGATACAACATGCTGATACCACATGGCATCTAAAAATCTGCACTTGGCCCCCACAGCCCTATTTCTTACTTTTATTTGAAACTGAGGGGCTGCTGTCATATCCTCCAAAGGTCTCTGCTCTCTTGGGGAGTCCCGACCCAAAGCTATTTTCAGGCTGACAGGATCCATTGCCCAAGTGAGTGAAGATGAGGTTTTGGAGATTTTCAGCTAGGAAAGAGGAGAACATGCCATTTTAAACAGCTAGGTCTACACAGCGAAACAACTGCATCATGCTAACAAGTCACAAAAAATACTTCAGTCATCATGCACGTCAAAAGATCAGGCAATTTGAGAGCTTTCGTACAGTACAGATGGATTTTCCTTTACRATAAACTCCTTATKACAGGCTCTTCATATTGCACATATGAAGATAACCTCCTCCTTGAATATAAGGTTAGGTTATTAGGACTTGAGTGGGTTTTTGTCAAACTCAAAGCGATGTCTGTGCTTATTCTCTTTCTAACTATGCTATCCCTAGATAGACTATCTTGTTCTAGAACCCTCCGATCTAAATAAACAAATAAATAATCCAAGCTGTAGATAAGGTTCTCTACCTAAACACACAGGGTGCGCTTTACCTATCTKGCAGATTGGTTCTGAGACCAAGGAATCTGAACAGCATTAAGTGTCATGTTATTACAAGATTTTCAGGACCAACAAGCCGTACTTAGATACTGTGTGCTTAGCCACACTTGCATCTGTTTAAACACATACACATTCCCACATTGCATTTACCTTCTGTCACTGCAGACTTCAAAATCACCTCTCCTTGCAGATTCTCTGAGATATCCCCCCGAAGAAGTAGTCTAGATCGGACTCCTTGGGAATGGTCTTCAAAGCCATTCATTTCAGACATTTCTAGATAAATCTGTTGCTTCTCAGTCAGACTTTGCAGAATCAGGTCATCTTTCATGTTCAAACGCTCTAAAGGAAGAAACAAACTCAGTTCTGCCCTCCAAATCACTGTAAGAGTACAGTGCTAAATTCAGAAGATTATTCATTTTATATTTAGAGCATCAAACATACAGATATAATTAACAGTTAAAAAAAAAAAAGTGGGAAAAATCCATGGAGCATACAAAGCTTTGCTTCCTGTTCAACAAAAAATTGGGAAGTTTTTTGTCTAATTTTATTAGACTTATTTAACTATTTCTATGCAGTCTTGCAATATGTTGAAAGACTTATAAAGGAGAAACTTGATCACATCATGTGATAAAAGAACAAGATGGTCATAAATCACAAGTGATGCTGAGAAGCTGTTCGTGGAATATATAACTAAGCCATTACCTTGAAAATCTTTTAACTTAGCAGCTCTTGCTTCAGCCAGCCTCCTTTCTGCTTCAGGTTCATTAAACGTTCCTCCTTCTTCATCAGGACAGCTGTAAAAAGGGAGAGACAGAAAGATGTTTGACTTACACATTAGATAACTTACAGCCATCTCAGGATTCAATCCATGTCTTTGCCTAGGATGCGCTTTATCTTCTGTTAATCTTCCTCTCTTATCCAAAGCCCTGTTGTATTTGGTATCAGTGGACTAACCTTATTTATTTCTTTTTTTAAAAAAACATGACAAAGTCTTAGGATGTTTTTTCTTGCATCTTTTATGCATGATTTCTTCACAATAGGCATACACAGAAGTACATGCTTCACTCTTACAAAAAAGAGTTTTGAGATAGTTAAATGTATTGTTAGCTAAGGTTACTCCTATGAGGCCTGCTGAAGAGGAGACAGATGAGCAAGAATTCAAGCCCTCCGGCTTTCATTCACAATTTACCTTTCTACAGCTCTGCGAATGTGAGCCATCCAAGAATTCCTCTCTTCTTTTGAGCTTGTATGAATTTCATACATTTCTGGTCCTTTTAAGGAAGCACTAATTAAGAACATTGCTTTTTCCTCATTAGCTACCTCTCTTACAATCAACTTTTGCAATGAGATAACTGGTGGTTTAGAGTCCTGTGAAACAAAATATAGTTTATTGCACTATATTACATGCATTCTTTAGGGTTAGTGCTTCTTAGCCCACCTCCCCCTCCCCGCCCCTTTCCTATTTATACAGGGCCATCATGAGCTGTAATGTTGTAACATTATTACTTTACTACTACAGCCTTTTCGCATGACACTTTTGACATCTGTCATTTTTTACTCATCAACCATAGATCAAAACACTGAATATAGAATGTACATTCCAAAAATAAGAGGTCTCAGTAGCTGGTTGAGCATTAAAGCATGCATGGATTTAACCACCYGAACATTCCCACTGGGTTCCAGAAATCAAGCAAGGCAAGTCAAGCAAAAGCAAATCAAGTTAAAGGCAAGAAGCAGCAATTTCAGTTAGCCATTATGATTTGTGAAAGTATCCCCATTCTGTGCATTAGAACATGGTCAATTTGAAAAGCCATTGCTTTTATAACCCTGAAGTCACCCAAATAGCTTTTGCCATTAGAATTCAGCTCTAATGTTAATGTCTTGAAAAAAATATATATCCAAAAAAAACAATTACATAAAATAAATTGTTTCTTTGTTCCTGGTTCCATTACAGTCAGAACTGAACCAGATCAGTACAAAATGTACACAATTAACTGCTCTGAGGATACCTGTGGAAATGCCCTAGAAAAACAGGCAAATCTACCGAGTGTACCAAAGTGCTGCAGTAATTACTTTTGCATTTAATGCTGGTTACATTTGCTTCAGGAAAATTCTCAGCCTCCAGTAAGTCATAGGTTACTATGGTCATGGGCTTACCATTTCCCTCGCTGAAGTGGAAGATTCCTTCCCTTCATATTAACATACAGAAGGAGGCCTTATTTGCAAGTGCCTTTCAAACTAGAGTTCTAGCATGTTTAACATATATGACTTGTATAAATAGCAGCATAACAGAGCTTAGTGAAAGGGAAAGTCGCATCATAAGAAAAAAAGGAAGTAGTGAACCCCAGGACATGCTCAAGGCATCAGAAAACCACAGGAGATGCCACAGCTAGAGCAGACTGATGCAAAGGAATGTTGTTTTGTACCAAGAGACAGCAGGAGCACCAGGACTGCTTCAGGAGAAGTGACTCTGTAATAGCTAACTTGTTTAACAACTTCATTTTCCTTCTGAACCTGCCATAACAAGTATCTAACATTTCTATCTGTATTTCTTCTGTAGTTACTGTCACTTTCATAAATATGGTGAGTGAATGTATTAACTAAGGAGAACAATACCTACCACTGATGCAAATACATATTTTTGGTCCTTTTCTTGTAATAGCAAAAGTACATCAGTTAACAAGACTGCCAGAATATCTATGGTAGAAACAGAAAGACAAAAAATTATTTTAAATCAGAAAGACTGATGCAGACTCAAAATCACTTGACTTAAATTTCCCGTGGGACAGGAACACAGGAGACAGGGACACGTCAACGTTTGCAATATTGGGTCTCCTACCACATTCCACTTGGGATCCCCACAAATAGCCTGCACAYGTGCAGAACCAGCAGAATACAAACAGCCCATTTAAAACTTGAAAACACCTGCTTAGGCACRCTACACATGGACTCAAACACTCATGAGGGAACGCTGTCTGCCTCAACAGCAGATTCTTCTGGAACTGCAGATGTTCCAGGTACCAGTACCAGGGATTCTTAGCTGCATTATATGAGCCAGTGAAGCTTCTCCTTGAACGTTTGAGCCATGAAGCTGTTAAAACATTCACTGGTGGATGCTGCTTTAATTTTCTGGCAAAACAGGCATTATGTAGAACGAAGGTGTCATGGGGTTGACATGACACAGCTTTTCAAAGTGTGAACCAGAGCTCGCACAAGATAATGTCTTTCCACAGGAGACTAAGTCAGTATGACTCAAAGCTTTGTCATCTATCTAAAGACCTTCCACTTGAATTGGGAAGCAGATCAGACAGATAATAAGCAAACAGCATAAGGGACTTATCATGCACCATTACAGAGATGCTTATTGGACAAGCCAAGAATAGAACAAGTGCTATTTCCTCCAACATCCTATTAATCAAGCAGGTTAYTGTCATCCTACTTTATACTCAATCAATCGGTAATAAACAGTTACTAAACAAAGAGAAATCTTGTTTCCTAGTTGCACTTTTCCCCTTCCTAGTCCTTTACCTTTGAGTCGCCCTGATGCAGCTTTCCAGTACAGCATCCCATCCAGCAGAAGCCGCCTCCGCCCCATGTCATCCTTCCGGAAGAAAAGCCCATTCTTGCATTTCCCAGATGATTTTAGCTCCATTCTATGCATAATCTCTTTAAGGCGCTGCCCCTTCTCACACTCATTTACCATGGCATCCACATGAGTGATCGTGTCCTTAATTAAACTGAGAGCCTGTGTCAGCTCTTCATAATCTTTAGTTCCAGCTACAAAGAGGGAAGAGTAGCAATTAGTCAGATTTTGAACTCTGGAATGCAAAATGAGCCCTCCAAACATATTTTAACATGAAACGTTTCATACTCATATCTAACAATAATTTCCAAGTGCATAAGAATAAATAAATAATTTTTAAAATGACTCCTAAAGCACTAAATCCCCAATGAACTGACAGGCTTAATTATTATGATTTCACAGTGGTAGACTTGAAACTGAACACTCCTGCTCTTGACCCTCTGATGAGGTGTAACTGATCTGGATCTGCATCTAGAACCACATCTTCAGCTAATAAAGAAGTGAGGAAGCAGGTATAAGGCAGTACCAGCCTGTTCTCCTTGTCTGAGGGAAGATCATGCAAAACACGGGAGAAAAAGGATCAGCAGACAACTATCAGGCATCTAGGAAAGATTAAACAAACTACCTTCGGTATTCTGAATAATACGTTCCACCAACACTGGATATTTGGTGATGCGCTGTGTAACTAGAAGGATACACTCCTGAACACCAAGTCTCCTCACAATGGAACAGTTGCCTATTTTCTAGAAAACAAAAGACAGACCATTCACGTGCTCTGTATATATTGCTCTTCTAACTCCCTCCCCCCTCCATTCACACATTTTCTGTCTCAAAACATTTTTGTACAACTAGGCATAGCACCACAAAATTAGCTGCATTCTTTTACTACAGCAAAACTCATGATAGCAACCAAAAAAGGTAATTTATTACTTTTTGCTTCTATTACTAGAAAAATATTTTAAGTATTATTTTCAACTACTGTTAATTAAATCTGGAGCCAAGCAGAGAAAGTTCCAAATTTGAACAGCTGGACTGCCTATCTGCTAACTATCTATATTTTTTATATCTTTAATAGGATCAATTCTTAAATACGTAGAAAGTACTATATTTTTAAAATCAGACCCAACCACCTAGTAGTCAAATTATGTCAATAATTAATAAAATACGTATTTATTTTATCACTTTATGTTCACCACTATGTTGATCTACAGAAATAAATTTATGTTTAGAAAGAGAAGACTGTAAACATCAGAATCTCAATAGTTGGCCTGACTCCAGATACGACACAATCCTGGCAGCAGAATACAATACCAAGCTCTTTTTTTTGACAAGGGCTGAGGCTATATATTTTAAAACTCACTCTGTTCACTTATTTGGTTCCTTGAAAGGAGAGTTTTTTCACTTTTGAAGACACCTAGTTAAGAAGAGCTATAACTACAGAGCCATGTTGGAAAGTTCACACAGTATCGCTTACTAATGACTGGAAAATGAGAATACTTTGGACTGTGCAATGCCATCTAAGATTCAGGTTACATGCTTCCCGTTTGGCTGTGTTTCCCCAGCCCTTCCTATTAATTGCACATTACAGTGCAGAGCAGATAACAGAATGCCGTAGAGCCAATCTCCTGGCTTTGGAAAGATGACTAGAGCAGAACAGGAAAGATGACAGGGCAGAACTAGAGCAATAATACCTACCTTTTCTACAGCGTTTTATCAACAGCATTAATCACCGATTTGATTTATCAAACCAATTCATAAAGGCAGTCACCTATCAAGGCAGTCAGTGACAGAGGCATGAATAAAACAAATATCCTAGTCCCAGTCATACACACTCTCAAAAGAAAATACCTGCCTGCCTCAAATTTAACACCTGCTAACTGTGGTTTTGTGTCCAAACAGCTCAAGAGACCAAAAATATAGAAAGCTAACAGACCATCAAATAACAAGATCACGCTTCTTTAATTCTGTTCATTCAAATTTAAGATATCTTCAAGAACAAAATAAAACCCAAAGTAGTCAAGTGTATGTTGCTCAGTCAGAATGGAAGGTTTCTAATTGTTGTTTACCTTTATTAAGTTTTGGAACTTCTTATTGCTCTGGAGAAGGTCTTTATAGTGACCAACAGCTTCATTGTGACCACAACAGAACACACCGTATTTTTCTTTCATTCTCTCCCCATTTTCGCCTGAAAACTAATTGGAAATAAAAGGATGGAAAACATGAATCATTAACAATATACCTATACACTACAAGACCTGGATTTAACCAGGTTTTATGGTAACTGACTTCTGAGACAATGTTTCTTTGATATTTCAATTTCCTCTTTATTGGAAATGAGAGATTTATGCAGTGTGACATCAGAGAGCTTGGAATAACATAACACAACCAATATTAATTGACTGCTGTCATAATGAGAATTTTTAAAAGGACTTCTGGGCCTCTGCACTTCCAAAGACTGAGAGCTGTAAAAGGTGAAGGGTAAAAAATGGTCATGATATATGAAAGAAATTGTTTTGCATCCACTCCAGACCAAAAAGGGCATTAAAATTAGAAGAAGCAGTGATCAGTTGAAAGGATCTTTACTACATTTTTAAAGGGCCAAAATCAAAATGGTCAGCATTAAATGCAGGAGAGCTGTGATCAGGAAGGACACCAACAATATGTTACTTGACTTTTGGAACAGATGAAAAATAAAACTGAATCATTTGCAGTAGCATACCACAACACAGACATGTACATGGACCCAAAGGAAAACCATTTAATGAACATTCCACATTATTTGTGACCAGATGTATTCCTGGGAGCCAGAATCACACACTGTACTAGGAAGATAATCTTAAACCCAGTGTTAAGTGAAGGCCCTATTATATTCGAGCTTTACAGGACAAAAAGCTAAATGTAAGATTAAAGTTAGGAATTTAATAGTGTCAGCTGATGTTGGTAGAACTTAATTCACACCTGCTTTACCAAGATGTCCCCAATGTTCTGGATAATATAATTTCGGTCACTGCCTTCTTCCAAGGACTCCCTTCGTCGCTCCTTTAATTGCAGCAGGAATTGCCCATGCATCTCCAGCAGCTCATCCACACAAGGGAAAAGTTTGTTGATGACTGCATTTGGGAACTGCAGTTCCTCTCTCATGGCTTTGGAGTACACCTTCAGCATAATTTTCAGTGTTCTGACATGGTGCATTTCAGTCTGCATTAGTTCTGGGCAAGAAGAAAAAAAAAAACAAAAAACATGAGTCATTTATACGCTGCGCAATGACTAGTAAAGATATCACAGAGCAGACTCTGAAAGGCAACATCTTTTGCAAGCAACCAGCAAACCCATCACCAGAATAACAATAGCTAGACTGACTATCCTGGATCTATAAAACATGCCTACTATTTACCTCTTACTAGTATAAACCACTAACAGAACTATACTGATACATATTTGAGGCCATAAAACCTTCCCCAATTTTAAGTGATGCAATACACATTTCTAGTTTCTGAATTTAAGTACTTCCAAATATGCTTTGCAGTAAAAATAACAAAAAATCTTCCTTTTAAAAGAAAGCAAGTAACTCCTGAGAAATTCTGGTCTAATGCAGACCATCCGTCCAGATGAAACATCTAATTAGTGTAATCTACACCTATTATATAAGACAGAAACATGCAACACTACTTGTAACTGCTAAGAAGAAGAGAATAAGCTGTTTTCAGTATCAGAGGGGCATGACAAGATAGACAAGAGGTAGCAGTCTTACACTGCAGCAAGAGAGATTCATAGCAAACATCAGGAATAACTATTTCCTTGTCATCACAAGGATTAACACTGGAACAAATTGCATAGAGCACCTTTGAAATCTCCATTTTCAAAGATTTTTAAGAACAAGTTAAACAAAACTGTGACATCCAGGTGCAGCTGATTGTGCATTAGCCCAACAGTGAGGACTAGATGACATCTTAAGTTTCCTTCTAGCTCTGTTTTGTATTGTTCTAGATCTCAATAGAAGCAAACTATTCCAGGGCTGCCCATATAGCTTTGTTAAGGTATCATATCATCATTGAGAAAAGAATACAAATGTCACTGATGTAAAGTTCTTAAATTTGTCCTGCTAATCTCCCATCTAAGTAGTGACCGAGATTGACCCTACTTATTGAAAGACATCTCCCAGGCGCAGTCGAGCTAGGGATATTCCCTAACTGTACAGATGGACTTTGTTGCTTACACAGGCATATGGGAAACTTGGGTTGCTCAGAAGTATTAGTAGGAGAACTTATGCACACTAAGACAGGGAACAGACATGAAAATCTTCACTAAATTTTAGTTTCCAAGCACAAGTCAAAATAGGAAGCCAATTAAAACAATGATTTCTACTTCATTTCAAAATGGTAGCACTATGAAATAAAAAAATATATTCATAAAAATAACAAATATTCTTACCATAAATGACATCTTGCCTTTTTATAACTTCTTTCTTTTGCCTTTTTGCATAAGGCTGTTCCACTGCAACACTCCAAGACTCTGCCTCAAACTCAAGAGCATCTGTTTCTATTTCATTTCGGAGGGACACAGAATATGCATCTGGATCAAAAGCACATTTAATTTCACTGATCAGCAAATTGTGTCTAGTCATATCCCTCATTATCATCATTAACAACAACAGTAAAAAAATCTGTGTTGTTTTGTTAAGACTGCGTTAGAAATTGTATAAAATCCTGTAAAGCACGGAAATTCCATACCTTCCAGAAAAATGGAGTCCGATGTTGAAGGTGCAAGTGAGGCAACATCATCTAATGTCTGCTTAAATTTTATAAATCCAGAATCCCCTTCATCCATGTCTCCTGAAATTAGTCTGAACGGCCAAAGAAATTAGACAATGAGGGACCAGAACAGAACATTAACATATTTTTTTTCAAGTTGCTTGACTAAAAAAACCCCCAAAACTTCTAACTCCTGTAACAAGCATCTTTCCTTAATTATAGTGCAATTAAGTTAAAATAGATATATAAAAGCTATCTTTGCACTCCAACTTTAAATAGTCAAATCAATTGAGTAACTTAACAATAATCATTGAAATGTTACAGTTTTAATTAGAAGAGTACAAGCATGCAACTTCTGGTATGACATTTTAAAAGACATCACCTGGTGACAAGCCATATCCAGTTCAGAGTACAAAGAGCACTTTCACTGAGAATTGAGCATAATTGTGACATATTAAAAGGACATAACTATATAAACAGTATATAGTTTTGAGTTTGTCTACTATTTTAATCAAGGTATACTGCAATTTAAAACATTGCTGCCTCCTACACTAGTCAGAACTAGTAGTATCTAGAATAACTGATCTCAGAAAATATTGCTGAATTTCAACAAATCTGAAGTCTAATATACCCATGGAAAAAAAAAAAAATCTAGACAGAGCTACTAAAATAGTCCCCTATTTTATATAATATTTTGTGGCATAGTGCAGGGGGACTAAAGAGAAGGTGTTGATTTAAACCAACAAATAGCTTACTGTTTAGGGGATATTTTAAATTAATTTCAGCATTAGAAGCTGACYGAATCTCTTTTGAGCTTGAAAATAAATGTGAGCTCTTGTTTTAGTACTGTAATTGGTTTTACTTTTACAAAGGGGGGATGCAGTAGAAGCTAGTGAATTAGAAGAGAAGCAGTTTACTTACCCAAATTTATTAACAGCTCCAGCAGTATTCAGTGAAGATTGAGAATTTCCTCTTTGGGCGATAGTCATACCGAGATTCCGCGATAATACTGGGGTGCCATCCGGTCCCAGGAGAAGACCTCGGGGCTGCTCCTTCAAAGAAGCAGCTAGAGAGGCAAAAATTGAATTGGTACTCAGAAAATGAGGCGTACACTGCAGATCGCCTGCTCTCAAACCTCTCTCTGAATGTGGACGGAGAACAGACAGGATCTTGGATGTCAAGAGCTCATTGTCCAAAAAGACATTCTCATTCCATTTTCTTGAAAAGGAACCACAAAAAGACAGCTCAGGATGAGCTGGAATTGTATTGCTTCTGCCGCTGCTTTTTGAATTTGTATTCCCCATGCTCACTACTGGCTGCCCTAAGACTTGGCACAGTAAAGTGGCCCCAGAGATGCACTGTTTTTATACTACCTGTGATCCTTCTAGAAATGTAAAGCTGCCACTTAACTTACTGTATTGGCTAAATCAGCAGGTCTGAAGTGCAGGAAATTGGTCCCTACTGTGCCCATTTAGTGTGGAAATTGCAAAGTATCTTCTCCTTTAGTAAAACACCAGAATCTACACACAATTATTCACACCCTGCCGTATAAGGGCAGAGAACATTTCATGGCAAACAAGAAAAATCTGAGATCACATAAAAACCACAAGTTCTTTGCAATGCTTATTGCTGCATAGTGATTTATATCTGCATGCACACACACTGAATGTAATAGATACCAGAGCTAAATTTAATTTTAATACTGCAGCTTTTTAATGCTTTTTAAATCTAGACAGACTGTGAACTGGAAAGATATTTAAAACTTTAATCACTATTATACAATACATGGAAGCCTGTAATAGACTTATAAAAAATGGATATAATTATTTAGCACTAATGTCTAATAATGAATGATAAGGAACAGGAGACAAAATACATCCTTTTAAAAAAGGAACTTCAGAGAAGTCAAAGATGAAGAATCAGCCAGACAATCTTCAAAACTTTGCGTCACTGATGAGGCCTGCAGCTGCCCTTTCTTCAAAGTGCTTTTAAGGACATGGGAGTGGAAGAGACCTCATGGATCCTTGAGCCCAGGTCTCTACTATTGCAGGCAAGCTTTATCTTACACACAGACTGAATTTCTCTCCCACTACTGTGTCTGGGAGGCTGCTTCAGGACCATGCTGTTGTAGCAGTTCAAGAGTGTCTTCAATTTCCAGCCTAGGTTTATTGATGGCCAATTTATAGCTTGKTTTTTTTTTGACAACACTGCTGCTTATCCAGTCCAAATAGTTCCTTTTTCTTAGTATGTACTCCTCAGCGTACTTTCGTCAACAGTCATCTCTCCCTCTGCTTCTGTTTTGCTCAACAAAACACGGCTAAACCAAGGTATTCAAGTTTCTTCTCATAAGACAGGTTTTTCCAGATTTCCTAATATCCTGTATTCTACACCTGCTTGTCTTTCAGTTCTCTTCCTTAAAACACTTGACTAGAATTGTATGCAGGGCTGCAGATGAGATTTCACCAATGACTTTTAGTACAAACGATATCAGTAGATCTTTTACCCACTGGAAATACCTCTCCTGGTACCTCCCAGGATCAGGTTCAAAATTTCTCAGCTGCATTGCACAGCTAATTCTCAATCTACAACAAACTGGATAAACTGACATACATCTCTTCCTCCTCCATCATCTCCAAGTGATGAGCTCCAAGCTGATCATCCCAAAAAAAGGAGACTAAGTGGATATTAACAAGACCTGCAAAGGAGGATTTTTTTGAAGAGAGACTTAAAAATAAATGCCAACCCATTTCCATATGGGAAGTATTGAAATCATCAGCCATCATGTTCTCCTACTGTGCTTCACCCGCCAAGAATATAAAGTTTTGTTTCACAGTGTTAGGGGTTGTTTCACAACCCTGCTAGGTCAAATCTAAAAACCTCCAGAGGCAAAATATGAAGGGGGCACAGCTTGCACCTTTCTTAAAATGTATTTTTCTTTTACGTTGATACCACACCTTTGGCTTTTTCTGCTTGGCATTGATGTCTGCAGTGTTATACTGTGCGTAAAGACATACAATGCCCGTGCTATTAGCTGTTCCTTTAACTTCCTACTTCTGCTTTTGACTATGGAAAATAAGTACTGCCTGCCCAGCAGAGCCTGCACCAACAAAAAGCCATTTTCTGAGTTCAATTAGCACTGTCTGCACACTGCTGAGAGCCCGTATCGATTGTTGTTAACCTATCACATCAGACCAGACTGTATACCACAGAGCAGTTTCAACGACAAGCCCTATGGCCAACTTTTCCTATTTTCATTATTCCTTATTGTTTCCTATTTTAGTCTCTGCACTTTCCCCTAAGTGGACAAAAACATTCTTGGCAGCACAAACGACCACTTATCTTATTATAACAATTCTTCCCTTTGTGCTATCTCTCAGTAAGGATCGTTTCCTAAAGAAGTAGAAGCTTGAAATGCAAGTCAGAGGATACCTAACAAAGATGTATGCAATACCCAGACATTCTCATCAGTTGTGTTTCTGATAGCCAGCAAAGCAACCAAATAGACCAACTGTAAGGAAAAATAATTCTGTTCTAGCTATTGTCAAACATCTTAGAGCCTGAGAAATCTGTTCTGTTAATGCAGACCTCATAACTTCTACCAACTAAAATGCCATTTAAGTTTTAGACCTGTGACTCTGATGCCTGTTGTATTTGCAAGTATATAATCATCACTTCAGTAAGCTTAGTCCCAAATAACGGGGATCAAAAGCAGGATGGACAGTGTCTCTATATTGCTTTATGTAATTATTAAAGCAATTTCTTTTATATGTAACAAAACAGTTTTTAAAATTTAACTGACAATGTAATCAGTCTCAAATCTAACAGTTATATCATGGAAAAAAATGTCATTCTTCGATGTACAACTGAAAAGTACCATCTGCCCCTTTTATAAGTACTGTTTTCAAATTCTGGAATTTGAATAAAAAGAAAGGTCACAATCGCACAGTTTGAGAAGAATTCTCTTAGATGGTAAACATGCCAAAGAATTCAGCAAAACCAAGTAAAAGAAAAAAAAGAAAAGAAAAAAACAGCTATTTGGTCTTTTCCAGTAGCAAAAAGCTATTTCAAAGCCCATGCTGCAGAATAGCTGTTCTTTCTTTTTATTTTTTTCCCCAGATCCCTTTTCCCACTTTCTTTCAACAAAGATTTATGTTCAGACCATTTATGCTAGCTTGTCTTAGAGATTTCTAGCAACCAGTAGCTGCAGGCAAGTTTTAAATAGACAATTATGAAAATCTGATGTAAAACAAAGTTCACAGTTCTAGTCTTTTCAGAGGCCAGAGAATAGACAATCAATGAGAAACTAGCTTATTGATCCCTTTTCACCATGATATTTTGAGGTTACACAGCAAGAAGGTATAAACGAAAATAAAAAGATAAAAAGATAAAAACACACAGGAGATTGCTAGGAGCCTCTAAGCCATTCCCAATAGAAAAAAAAATGAAGCCATCTTATTAAAAGAGACCTTTTCTATACTTCAATAACACACTGTGTATAGCCTTTAAAACATATTAAAGAAAAAAAATACAATTGAACAGATAAGCCTTGAGCACAGAAATCATTCTTTAGTACAAACCTGGGGAAATGCACTGGGACGAACTTTGTGGAGATCCAGAAGATCTGTGCTGCAAATCTTTCTGTTACAGGAAAAAATACAATATTCTTACACATACAGACCAAATTTTCAGTCCAAAATGAATCATATTTTCCCTATCATATAACACTAACTGTAAGTGGAGCTTCATACTGAAAATATAAGAGATTTGACACAAGAGCAGTTTTGATTTTTTCACATTCCAGAACAATGGTATATTGACATTGACATTACATATAAATACTCCATCAAGTATCAGCCAGACTGAAGTTGAACCAAAAAGGAAAAGTTACAGCTGAATTAAAGTCATGATCATAGATAATCTAGTAAATGAAAGCAAACCCTTTAAGTTGGCAGTCTTCTTCATCTACACTTTGTTGCAGTTTAGCTTACAGCAATACTAATTAAACTTAACTAACCCAGACAATGCTTGGTTTCAACCAAAATTAATACTGTCCATTTAAAATTGCACCTTTATTCATCCACACAGCTTTCTTGTTCTTACAGCACTAGGATATTCCAAATTCATTGAGAAAGAATTTATCTAGAAGGTAGACAAATTAAATAAATAATAGTCTGCAACAAATGGCTTTTGGGGGGGGGGGGTCTCACTTCACTCCGAGTCTCACTTCCGACTTCATTCCCCCTATCGTTTTGTGCTACCTCTCCTTTTTCTCTTCAGGAGTGGTTTGCAGGGGATGATTCAAGCATGAAAGTTTGGAGACAGTCAAGAGTGGAAATTAAATCTCTACTGCATTTAGCATAGGAGCAACTGAACATTTATGTTTGAAAGACAAATGCACAATGACTTTAAAAGTTTATAAGTATATATGTATGTCTATATACCTATATATGTATACAGATACCTATATAGATATACCTATATAGGTAGGTAGATAGATTTATAAAACCACACATCTGCCCTCAAAAAGGTTACATCCTAAATCACCAGAGGCTGAAAGTGTTTCCTCTAACCTCTAATTGCCCAGAAAGAGCTGTTCTGCTCTTTCTCCCTCTCATAGTACTCCCTAATCTGCTGTCAGTCTCTGAAATCAGCAGTCACAGGCTAACACAAACTAAAAAACCCTCAAGTCTAAATGGTTATACGGARGAGGAAATGATTTTCACATACAATACCAGAATGAAAAATGACAGGTACACAGCTATCTGAAACCAACCTGTGACCTTACATGCAATCTTAGGCACCTCTGTGACAAAGATAAAAAGTGAACACCTTGGCAAGATTTAAAGTTTATCACAGTTCAAAAATGAAAGCACTTATTCTCCATTGCTCAGCTTATAAATARTATGCAGCTATTGTGATCAAATTCCTCTCTACTCATTCTCCTCTCAGCTTTGAGGTGACACTGTCTTTATAAATACAGTAGCACAAAATTCAGAGGTATCAAATTAAGACTATCCATTTTTTAAGCAAGAAATAATTCAATTATGTTCCAAAAACAAGTCATGGTGTTTGAGCATTCTAAGGGCAAGTCACAGTTCTGACAGACACAAACAATGGTAATTAGTTTTCAGTAAAGCAATAAAACGTTTCACTTTGTTTTCCCTACATAGATTCTCATAAATTAGTATAAAGGCAAGTTAATAACTATTCGACTTGGAGATGAAGAACAAGATTCCATACTGATTTAAATTAAAACACTCGCACTAAATTCAGTTTATTGTCAAACACCATTATTTACAGAACAAGCTGTAAAACCTACCCTGGGTCTGATGCTGCTGCATTCAGCCAGTAAATTCTTGCAGTTCTTATGGACATTCACTGCACAATCTGAAATGCAAAACAAACAAACAAAAAACTTAAATTATTCTTGCCATTCCCTTTTAGGGAAAGAAAGAGTGAGCAATAAAAGATTTTGGAAGAGATGCAGAGTAATCTCAGGTGTTTCAGTGAGCATCCCTGTCGTGCACATTCTATTCTTGATTTTACATCAAATACTCAAACTTTTAAAACAAGATTCAGAATCACAGATAATAAAATTCACAAACACAAAGAAACACTACTGAATGCACTAATATTATTCTGCTTAGTTTCCACTTGACCAGAGCATCACTTCCTTCAGATCTGAAAATGTTACTTTCATGTCTCACATAATTCAGARTTAATACTATTCAAAAAGGAAGCATTTTGCTCCATATGTGTAGTTGCCATTTCTACATAGAGTATTAATAGGAGCCAAAGTAATTAAAGTGAAAAAGTTCAAAACACACTATAGAATCATCTAAGTACTACCATCTTTCTAGCTTCATAAAGGAATTGTTTCCAGAATATGGAAGTAGAACAGTCCTCTCTCACCCAAAAGGCATAACACCACTAATATCATGGTTAAATCCAATCTCGATTTTTCTCATAACAACTATTTCTTGAGGAAACAGGATGACAAAAACTGATACTATCAGACATTCTTCAGAGTCTCTCTGCCCCTCTGTAAAATCAGACACTTTCTTTATCCAAAAAACACAGAAGCAAGACACCAGGAACCCAACTAGTAAGGCAAACCAGGATATGTTTCTTCCCATAGATTACACGCATGCCTGTTAAAAGAGAAATTGAACATAACTAGAAAGATGGACACTGTATCTGCTGGAGAAAAGCTTGTTTGTGTTTATATCACAGAGGAAAAACTATTTAAGACCTGTTCATCYAGACGGAACTATCACCCACTCCTGGCACCAAGACTGCTGACCTGCTTTAAGGCTTCTGGCTAACAGAAATTCTCACTTAGAACTGTTTTTCATAATTACAGCAAATCTCTGAGAACTTGAGCAATATGTTTACTTGGCCTTATTTATAAATAAATTAATAAACAGATATAGAAACAAGCCCGAGGGAAAAACTGAAAGCATGGAACTGAAAGATGCTTACACATTATGCAACTTCCACAAGCATAGGAAACAGGATCAGAATACTGTACTTTAAGTGCCTGCCATATACAACTTTTTCACAACAATAATCACCCCCCATAACTTCTCTTTTTTTTGTGATATTTCTACCAATATCTTACCACATGCAACAAAATAAAAGGCACTATATAATTTCAGATGAACATGTCTCTAAAAATGCATGATAGTAAATGTATCAAAATTATTTACTTCCTGAAAGTATGTAAAGGACGACTAAGATATTAGCTACTTCAGCGCTGATAAAGCCTGCACAGATCACTGGGAAATACAGAGCTTGTTAAAAACAGGCCAAAACAACAATCAGTTGACAATGGCAACTCCTTCCTCCTGAGACAAAAAAGCAAACTGTAGGACTAAACCACCATACTAAAGGAAACAGAAAAAATTCTCATGACATCATGCTGTATTACATGGGCCACAGAGGCTGGATTTGAGCCTAGCTTACAGATGGGTTCCCTTCAGGGCAGAAGAGGCACCGCAACACAGGGAAGTGTGACACAGCCACTGCCTGCTCCACTGCACCTGCTCTGAGAATAACCGACATCCACAGCGATGACTACAGCATGTCGACTAAGCATAGTTTCTATTTAGAACAAGACTGGATTAAGAAATAATGCCCTTACGTTTAAACTAATTAGTTGTAAATTACAGTCAAGTATTTTCAAAAACCAAGGGTTACCAGTGTAGGACAGTCATCGCACATGAACTCTATTACTCGCTAAAGCTATGTTTTTGCAAAAGCAATTATTCTGGTTCTTGTGCACCCAGRAGCGCTGACGGCATGCACTCCCAGCTTCATTGGCATTCATCTGTATGARCCTGAATACATTTTCAGTGTTAGAAGGCAATGTCTACATATACATATTTTATGTATATACATACGTATGTGTGTATATAGACACATATATACAGACACACACAGATATATACATATTTATAGTCACACATATATACATATTTATGATTTGATATACATTTCAGAGATATATCATACACAGTTTTAAAAAAGCTCTAGTTATATAACTAATTACAATAAAATTTTATTATAAATTTGAAGATACACCATACAGTTTAGAAACACTTTGGTGTATCTTCAAATTTCCTTTTGAAATCATTTCGTTATCTAGAATTGTGCAATACAGCACTCCATAATCATTTACTCAAAATATGACTGGACATTTGCATATCTTTAGTGATTAAGTTCAATAATTTTTTTTTCCTATTAATGATTAGTAAGACCACTCCTACTTCAAAGACTTGGGTACCTGGTTAAGTTAACTGTAAAAGGGATATCAACTTAAAAATGTATTTCATTTTTAAAACCATTCACTTGCTCTGTTACAGGTAACATCTTATATCACTCTCAGTAGATATTTTCCAGGTAATTACATGACATATCTAACAGTACCGTGTATTAGTTTTGTAGGCTGCTGAAACGTTCTTTACATGATAGGAGAGAACATACTAGAAAACACAAAAATGCTACAGGAAAGCATCAGAAAACTGCAGGTGAATCAAAGAATTCTCTGAAAGACTATTTGAAACCCAATAAATCTAATGATTTCTAAATGGCATTATTTTTACCCATGTAACAGAATTTTGAAAACTGACAGAAGCTGGCAGAAAAAAATCAACAGAGCATTTTATAAACATACTTCATTTTATAAAATATAATCCAGCTGTTCCTATTCAACACACTTTTGAAGACAGTGCTGAGTCAAGTACACTCCAATTCAGGATAAGAATGATCATTTGAATACTAGTGAATTTGATTTCCTTTCTCTAAATCTAAGATCTCTTTGCAGTCTTTATTCTTTTAGACAGCCTCTCTGGAACAGGACACTAGAGAACAGCAGGGGTCAAGAAAACAACAAAGAGAAGAATGAGGAACAGAAGAAAGTGGAGAAATCAAAGAAACCTTAAATATCAATCTCAATGTTTTCAGAACAGAAACAAATCAGAAGAATCACTATAAAAGTATACAAATAATAGATATCTAACTTTAGAAAAGACAGATGGGAGGAATTTTCTTCCCTGTATCATAATAGAAAAGAAAAGGAAAGAAAAGACAAGAAAAAAGGAGACCAACAAAAGAAAAGGAACATTGATAAATTCAAAACTGATAAAGAAAATATTTCTGCATGTAACACTTCAGTAACTGGTGGCATTAGGTTTTATTTGGATCGATAATTTGGAAAGGTATAAAAATGAACCAGACACTTTTTTCTCATACTGGAGAGGCACAGAAAGTCCCAAGGAAGGATGGGGCTAAGAGCGCTCAGAAGAACTCCCACCCAGTCTCTTCCTTTCCTCTTCCCAGTCTTCTCCTCCTTCAACTTCTCTCCCCTCTACCAGCCACATGACTAACTGGAACTACAAGAATAGGAGTTTGGGAGGGAAAAGCAACTCCTCCAAAGGATTTTATTTCCACAAAGGCTATACAGAAGGGCTGTGGCCACGGCTAGCACTGAGAATACCAGCTAGGCAGCCTCAGAAAGGATCCTCAGCTATAAGCTAGTGGACAAAGATTTGGGTCACCTTGACTGGATGGGGACAGGACCACCACTGCTGGAGCTRAAGGTTTACAGCAATCAATACCACAAATAGCATGAGAAATGAAGTAAAACCAGCATGGTGGTTTCTGGGCTTAAATCAAGCCATTTGTGATTAGACTGAGCATTTTGGGAGCATCACATTATCTTCCTTCTGCTTACTATGGGGACGGTCACTGCATCTGAAGCATTTCATATTGGCTAGGGTCAGTGATGACCTTCAGTCCATTGACAAAGTGAAACTGAGGCCACATCCAGCAAAGAAATATTCAAGACTAAGGAGCTCATAAACAGCATAAAAGATTCTGTTGATGATTCCTGATAATAAAAGTAATTTCTGGTAGAATAATAAAAACTTCCCTAATTAATGAGATGTCTTCCCAAAGGCACACAAAAAAACAATTCACAAGTAGTCACTTAAGAGCATTTTATTGGACAACACATTACACTGCCCCAAAGCATAACACTGATTCACAGTATTCAAGAGGGCAATAAACCAAACTCAAAAAGAGCACGCGAATACATTTTCTCCCACAGCTGTAATACCTTACAGTGGATGAGACACTGGCAATGTCCTATAAATGTCTACCAGAATTGAATTCCAGGACAAATCTATGACTCACCAAATATTATGAGTATTATGACACTGACCTTTGGTATGGAACAGTACTGCCCAATAAAATAACTCTTAAATGGCCATTTGCAAACTAACACTTAGATATACTGTAATTAGTCTAAAATTTAACTATTAACTTTTTTCCCCTCAAACATATATATACATATTTTTTTTCAATGGCAGATTGAAAAATCTTTAAAACATAATTAACCTCAAATGAAGACAGCCTTTAGTACTGATTCTAATGATACAAGGAGTTTGAACACTCTTCACTACCTATTAAATCCAACCAGCAGAAATGAGCTGTGGGCAAAAGAGCTTTCTTGTAAAACTAACAATTTTTCTGATATTAAATAATTCTGGACACTGCAGAGATGAAAGAAAATCTCTTCCCTCTTTTCTCATTGTTACACCATAGAAGAAGGTCATTACTCTCTCTTGAATTGACAAAGAAAATGTTTAGTTCTGAAGAACTTGCATATGAAGAATTAATACAAGAATATAAAATCTGAATTTATACGTAAAGATACAGAACACAACCACTGAGAAACGTTTCAAACTACAGCATTCCAGAAAAAGCAGACTGACATTATGACTCCTCAGGGAAGAGGAGGAGTTTCACTTGAACTTGAAGAAGTTCCTGTATTCAGTAAAACCAGGCCATGTATCCTAATTAATTCAGAACAGATTTAATTTTTGTCCTAGTGGCTTCAGCGACTAGTGTTTATTTATTTGTTTTGCTAACATGCCTCATTGAGCAGAGGCAGAAACCAAAAACTGGAAGAGTGCAGAGTGACCAGACACTTCACATTCTGAAATAGAAACAGCCCACACCAGACAGTAACAATACTACATTATTAGGTTTCAGTTTCCCTGTTAAAATGCTCCTCTTGCTCTCCACAAACAACCTAGGAATTACTTTCTCAGTGGTTTTGTTGTTATTGTCAAAACAGCAAGGAGACGGATTAGAATGGTTCATGTCATTCCTAACAAACTGCAAGTGCTGATGGGTTGGGTGTTTTTTGTTTTTGTTTTTCTAAAGCACTACCCCCTTCATCCCCTGGAATGGACCAAATGAACAACTGATAATTCTTTTCAAAAAAAAAAAAAAAAGGTAAAGTAAAATTTGCGTATTGTCCTAAAAGAAAGATTAGTACCATTTAAATTCTCTCACACTGAACCCTTCCCCCATTTTAAAGAAACACCGCAGCAGGACTGAGGCGGCAAGTATGACAATCATAAATGGCATTTGAAATATTTCATAGGTAAACATTAGGTGGAACTACAACACAGTGTGTTTGAGAGCCATAGTTCATGCATTTATTTTTTACCATAATAACAAGAACCTTACAAGTATTTTCTAACTTTAAAAATTTTAAAAATATACCAAATAAAATAGGTCACTAAGAAAAAAAAATTTTTTTCAAAAGGGGTAGCACCAACAACTCAGAAGGAACTGGTTTATTTCTTAGTCTTCTGTAGAAGGCCCACATATGCTACAGTAATGAAACCACAGTGCAAAATCTTCAGACAGTATTTAACTTTGCTTATTTATTAGAACAGCAAACCCAAACACAGTACCAGAAACACTCAGAAAGCTATTTTATTTATGAATCAGTCCCAGCTTCTCCCCACCTCCCCCAAAATCTGTCACTGCTTCTAGCTCCCTTTGGGGATTTCCTTTCCAGCACATATAAGCATTTCAGGTAAGCCTACAATCTGATATTATCCCCCTCTCGCTTCTGTATTGGGGAATATGTCAGTATTGGGGTATATTTCAAATGGGTCAGTCATCACAATTGTGGGTAAGAACCAGTAGGCAATTTCCACCAGACTTTTTCTAACATAGTCAAAGTCTTTTTATGTGCACCTTGGGCATTCTTCACTGCTGCAGCCCCAGTATGAGCAGCACAGGTAAACGAGAAGACAAGATGTACAATTTTTTGCCTCAAGAATAAGGATGCTGAGACTCAAGCTATGTGGTAAAAAGAACCAGATACACGTGATGCTAGATCAATTCCCTTCCGTAATTCACACTGTAATATTTCAGTTCCTTCTCTAGCTGCCAAGATAGGTCTCTACGCCTCTGAGATAAAGACTGGATCTTCATAAGCTATGCCTTGCTTTGTCTCCCTAATTAAGCCTTGAAATGCTAACGTTGGAATAGCTCTAAGCCCTGCAGAACTTATCACGAAAGGGAAGAGATAAACCCAGTGCTCTGGCCAAAATCTCGATTTTCTTCACGCTTTCGAAGGAGGCAGGTGTTGTGTAACTCGCCGGCGCGCAGCGCGGCGGGACGTTGCTAGGCGGCACCGGCCGGCTGACACGCTCCCTCCACAGCCGGCCGGTCCCCGCCGAAAACCCCGCGGGCAGCGGCGCTGCCCCCAGCCGCCTTCCCGCTCCCGGGGGCGGCCGGGCACCGGGCCGAGGCCTCTCGGGGCTCTGCCCTACGGGGGAGAGGGGGCCTAGCGCCGAGAGGGCTCCCGCTAAGGCCCTAAGGCGGGGGGGGG